>NC_091673.1:27834015-28137045 GCF_042453785.1 Malus domestica
GAGAGCAATCCTAGGATGGGTGACCCACTGGGAAGTTCTCGTGTGAGTTCCTAGAAACAAAACCGTGAGGGCGTGGTCGGTGTGACAGTCCGTCCCGAAACATTAATTATTTTGTCCTCGTTAGTGTGGAATGACGACTTTACCCTTAGCGTTGGGTCGTAATTGGATATTTGGTCTAAGGAAAATGAAGTGAGTTAAAAGAATTGGACCAATCATTTTAAGTCCTAATTATTTGGATTCAATTAGGACTTAGATTTTCTTTGTTTTTGGTTGGTGACCCAACTTGGACCACACACACACACCCAAACTCCCGTTGACTCTCTCTCTCTCATTTTTCTCTCGGATTTCCTCCATTGTCCGTACAATTGTACGGACAACTCCTCTAGCAACCATTTCATGCACGGATCGAGGCTGTGAAGGTGATCTTTGTGTTCTTTGTAAGTCCAGGAGCTCATCCATGTCATTATTTCAACGTGAAGACTCGTAGAACTCAAGTTCCCTGGGCTCCGGTAAGGGGTGAATTTTCTCTGACATGATCGCGAAGGTTTTAGGTTGTTTTGAGACCTAAGAAGGTATTATTCTTGCTTTTCTAGCATGTTGGATCAATTTTGGATTGGTTTTGACGTAAGAATACTCGGGTTTATGGAGTTGCAGGTTTGGCCGATTTTCACGAAATTTTTCCGATGAGTTTCCATTGATTTTAGGACCTTTGAAAGGTACGATCATGTTCTACTTATTGAGGGCTTCATTTTGGTATAAAATTTGTGAAATTTGGTGTAGAAATGAGTGAGATGTTGAGGTTTAAAGTTTTTTCTAGAATCCGGTGATAGCAGCGGTGGCCAGCGCCAGACTTCGGCTAACCAAGGAAGAAGGAGCGCATATTCCCTCAAACTTGACGGAATATTCTAACGGCGTCAGGTATCTTTAACGGTATATTCTAATATATAACGGAATATTCCCTAACGCCGTTAGGGAATCCGTCAGTGTGCCAGGCACATGCCTGCGCGTGGGCGGCGCTTGTGGCCATGCCTTGGCCGGCGCGTGAGGGCGCATGGAACATTGGAAAAATTTTCTAAAAATATGGGGATGTTCCTGGGGTTGAGTAGGCCACGATGGTATATTCAAATACCTCAATTGAGCAATGTATAAGAAGTTATTACCTAGTTTTGGTTATGTGCTTTAAGATAACGTTTATATAGTTGTTTCGCATATAGATGAGACATATCCTGAGGATGAGCGTAGTCAAGCAAGACTCGGGGGCTACGACCCTTCCACATATCAGTGAGTGGGCTTTTGGTTTTCAGTGTATATATATATATACTTGGTATTTTTCCCAGAAACTTTAATTAAATGGTTTTATATGTTGAAATGCCATGTCAAATGCTCTCTATGTTTAATTGTGCATTAGTATGGTTATATATATTGTTGCTCGATGTTGCAGACGCTCAGGTAAGCTTCAGGTGAGTATATTAATGGTAGTGAGTAATTGTGTTAAGATGCATTTAGAGATTGTTATCATGCACCCCGATGTTAGTGCTTCACCTGAGGACTAGTTGATGAGTTCTAGATCCAGCCATACAGGTCACGTTAGGTAACTGTGGCTGCCGTACCATCTCATATTGATTTATTTCACCTGACTTAGTTATTTCCTTGTTGAGATATTTGACATGGCATGATTATGGATTTGCTATCTTAAACAGGGTTTTGAGATATATTTATATGCATTCTATTTTTCTGGGAATTATACAGGTTTTACGGCGAGAGGTTACTACTTTTGATAAGTGAAATGGTTTTGAAAAGCTTTGTTTTTGCCCACTCACACTTTCTGTTTTGCTCCTCTCCAGGTTCTAGTTAAGAGTGCTTGTTGGTGGCTTACGAGGAATCGTCGGCGGTTCTGACAGATTATCACCAATGTAGGATCATCTTTGGTATTGTATAATTAATATTCGTCCTGCTGGACTACACTTAGGCTAATTATGCTCTGATTGTGTGTATTCACACTTAAATCTTATTCGCATTTCGTTTTGTCATTGTCTTCCGCACTGCACACATGGCTACGTCACCCTCACGTGATGGCCAGCATGCCTTGATCTAGGTTGGGGTGTGTCAGTCGGGACCCAAAGCAGACAAGATCGTGCTACGATGAAGTCGAGCCCGGGATGTGATAATTTGGTATCAGAGCCAATCCCTGGCTGGATGTGTGTCGACGAGGACGTCAGGCCCCTAATACGGGTGAATTGTAACATTCCATATTGCACAGGGGAGTGGATCCTGTAAGCCTTATATGTATATTCTGATCTCTACCTAGCATGAGGCCTTTTGGGAACTCACTGGCTTCGGGTTTCATCGAAACTCCGAAGTTAAGCAAGTTCGCAGTGAGAGCAATCCTAGGATAGGAGACCCACTGGGAAGTTCTCGTGTGAGTTCCTGATAGGAGCATATTTATGCGACTGAGTTAGCTTGTTCTCATGCATTTATATTGTTATTTCTTAGTTAATTATGTATTTTAAGCTATTTTCGTGTGTTTGTAGGTCCATAGGCCTTATAAAGCAATAAAATGCATTTTGGTGCATTTTGGAGCAGTTTTGGGCTTGGAATGGATAGCACATGCATGGAGCAAGGTGGATGGATGAAATTGAAGACTAAAGAGGCTAGGAATGTGTTAAAGAGAAAGAAGAATTAGTGTTAAATGGATAAAGAGCTCAGCCACAAAAGGGTGTCACTCCACCATTCACCTTTCCATCATTGCCATGCACCACCATTGCACTCCTTTTGGATTTCTATGCCATGCATCATCATCCATGTTCCCTCCATTGACTCATTTGTTGCATCATTCCACTTCTTTTTCTTTGTCTACCATGTGCACAATATCCTTTCACCTCATTGCACTCATTGATTCACCACTTACTCACCTTTCCACCCATGCCATGCATCATCACCCTTGCCCCCTTCATTATTTCAGATTTCATGCATCATTACATTGAATCATTGCACTCAATTGCTACACCATTCCTTGTTCCCTCCATCATTTCATATTCATGCATCATTACATTGAATCATTGCACTCAATTGCTACACCATTCCTTGTTCCCTCCATCATTTCAGATTTCATGCATCTCCTTGTTCCCTCCATCATTTCAGATTTCATGCATCATTACATTGAATCATTGCACTCAATTGCTACACCATTCCTTGTTCCCTCCATCATTTCAGATTTCATGCATCATTGCACTCAATTGCTACACCACTCCATGTTCTCCTCCATTGCCATGCACTTCCTCTATAAAAGGAAGTGTGTGTAACATAAATGGAGTTCATACTTTGTTAGATAATTCACTCCCATTTTCAACACAACCTTCATCCAAACACACCCATTCATCTTCACATCCATTCCTCCATAAAAACAAACCTTCAAACACTCACCAACATCTTGTGCTGTAGCAAAGGAAGGGAAGGAAAGTGCTTGGACGTGCTTGCTGTCCAACTTGGATCGTTGGAGCGTTTAGGTGTTTTCTTTCTTTTGTTTCTAATGTTTAAATTCATTTCCTTTCGTTTTGTTGTAAATATGAGTGGCTAAACCCCTCTTGGCTAGGGGTGATTTCAAAGCCATGATTATGTGTGCAATATAATTTGATAAATTCCAGTTATGAACTCTTGAATCGTGAATGCAATTGGCTTAACTATTTGATTGATAACTTATTTGCATTTGTTAATTAAGGGTCGACACTTAATTGGCATGCATAAATCCATTGCTAGAATATAAGGAAATTTCACTTAATCGTTACAAACTTATATTCACATGTAGTGAAGGTCGCTTATAAACGATCGCATTAAGTTCAATTCCTAGCATGAGTGACATGATGTCATAGTTGCAAGTGATTTGTCAATGCTTATGATTTTCATTAAACGTAATGATCTTTGATTGTATCTCTATTATGATGTCATGTATGGAACTTTAGAAGAATGTTTTGGGTTGTCGAATGATGTCATCCAATCTAATAAAACAAGGAAAATCTGAGAGTTAACTAGTGATGTCACGGTTAATTTGGAGCATTGTCATTCATAATTCAATGAAGTAGTAACTGGAAATCGAGTTGTTTGCATACATATCATGTGTGGAGAAAAAGCCTCTAGCTATCACATCCATCATCTTATTTCTCAAATTTGTTTTACAATCTGTCTAGTTTTTCATACTTGTTTGTTTGTTTTAACTTCGTCCAAAACTCAATCCCCCTTTACTTTAGTGTGTCTAATTAGTTAGAATCTGTTTTAATTTGTGTTTTTAAATGTTTTGATTCAAGTAAAAGTCAATTTTCGTCCAAAGTCATTCCTAGTGTCTAGTTTAAGTTTATTTAGTTGTTTTAAGCTGTTTTGAGTATTTTAAGTTTGTTTTGAGTCTTGTGAGTCTTGTTTAAGTATTTTAAGTTTAGTTTTATATTTTTGAGTCAGTTTAGAGGTTATTAGCAAGCCCTCATAATCTCCGGTCCAGAACGATCCCTACTTATACTTATATTACAGTTGTCAAAACAGGGTTAAATTTGTGTGTTAAGTTAATTTTCGCATCGGTTCCCAGAAACAAAACCTTGAAGGCATGGTCGGGACCCAAAACGGATAATATCGTGCTATGGCGGAGTCGAGCTCGGGATGTGGTGGGGACCCGGGTCGGGATGTGGTGGGGGCCTGGGCTGGGATGTGACAGAAGTAGACTAAAATTTTAAATTAAATTTACAAATTAAATTATGTGTCATAAAAAAGAAATAAACACGTTAATTCACGTTTAAATAATAATTCAATCATCAATAACTATATCATTTGATTTACAAATTTGTTTAAAAAAAGTGATCTCCCTAACATTACTCATTTTAAAATTACCATCATTGATTTGAGACCAAAGTTTAATGGATGCGTTTTGTGATCTTGTCTCTGAATATTAGCTTATATAAATCTAGAAGGTCGAAAACCCATCACTTCGTGTGTAGGTATGGGTTTCACCAGTGTGTTTTTGTTTGTCTTAGAGACATTTTCACTCATACTCAAACTTCAAACTTTAAAATAAAGCTTTGAACATTTAAGTAAAAATAAAAAAATTCCGATGAATGCTCTAGTGTCGTTAGAGCTAGCATAGTTGTTTTTTAATGTTTTTTTTTTTCTTTCATGTTACTCAACAAACAAAAGTTTTAAATGACATATCCCAATGACCAAGAAGTTCTCTACTATCAAGTGGAACCATATTTTTAGGGAAGCAAACTTTGTGACGGATGCTTTTACCAAGTATGGATTATGTAGTCCGTCGAATCACATTTGGGAATATGTCACTCCCCAATTTGCTTCTTGCCTTGAACTTTGATTGTATCGGTACTTATTGTATTCGTAGTTTCTTTTTTTTAATGAAGTTTGATTACCCAAAAAAAAAAAGTTTTAAATGATATATTCTTGCAATATTCCAATTTAAAAGAAAATTATCCTCCAACCATATACACATGAAATCTTTCTTTTGTAATAATATTGAGACCAAACAAATTTTATTACTATAAAGAGAGAATTAGATTATTACTTAATAGATATATATTTACAAACGTTACTTTTTGACTAAATAATTCTTTATAAAAGATGTCCCATTACAGAGTATTTGCATTAATACTGGATCGTGTACATTTCCAAAATGTAAACATTAAGAAAAGAGTTGAGAAGACACGTAACATAGTCATCTTTAAAGTCTCTTATATACTTTTCTCTCTAATTAAACCGAGATGTCGATTGAGAGTCCATATTTAAATTTGTTACCTTGAACTTGTTTTGCAAATTTATGCAGACTAAAAATACTTTTATGGTGCTTGCATATTTAAAACTCCGACAACCACACCACCCTATCGCCACACTCACTTCTCACCACTGACTGTGCTTCCCTTCCATTCTCTATCTCCCACCCCTCACCATTTCTCTCTCTTCAGAGCCCGCACTAGATCATGATCTTTGCAAGGAAGATATCTAATTGATCGATACAGTTGAAATTGGAAACTACACGACGACAACGGTAAAGGAAATCTGGAACGATATGACAACGACGAACCCGTATATCTAAAACGACGCAAAGTGACAACAGGAAAAAATCTGATATGGCTTCGCCGATGAGAGAAAGGATGAGAGATATAGATGGAGACAAAATGAAGTGTGGGACCCTTTTTATGGGCTTATGACACGTGGCACTCAGTGTAGTTGGAATGATTGAGAGATTTTTTAATATGACCGGTATACAGGATGGTACACTATGTGTCACTATACAATTTGTGGGATATGTGTGCTAAAAAGTTAATAACTTAAAATAATAAAAAATTTCACCACTTCTATTAAAACACGTAATGTAACATTTGTGTTCCTGTCACAACGAAAAAAAATTTCGGAATGACCTGAAAGCTCAGAATGAGATCAGAGTTACAAAGTATTTTGGATCAGATTATCACAGGGCAAGGTAGTCTGGCACAACTCCATTAGCTCTAAGCCCATTGAAGATATTACTTGTCTCCCAAATAAGGAAACCCTAATTCAAGTCAAATTAGGGTATCTTGAGGATTAGACAACGTAATCGTAATCTTAGGAGGATTGGATATCCTATCCTGGATTACCCTTCATGTTGTCTCTCGATTTAATTGGGGTTACTCTCCCTACAATAGGATTCTCAAGATCACTATAAATACCCTAACCTGGGCATTTATCTCTTCAATACTGATATACGTTATCACTCACACATATTCTCTAGTACACGTTGTCGTCTACGCGTAGACATGGAGAAACATCTCCTATATGCCTAAGTCAAGGCACCTTCGTCAAGGATGGTTCACGATGTACACACATGACACCATTCTTTCTTAGAACTATACTCGTGATTTGATCATCCATCCCCGAAGAAATGTAGGCAATCCGATCTGGATTCAATCACACTCCCCAATCAACCTCATTCTCCCCTCACAAAAGTTCTGTTGACCCTAAAAACTACCAAGCCTATGTGGCGCGCAGGTCGAGTAATCTATGAGCTAACTACGTCCTTCGATTGTGTGCGGGGCGTGCCAACTCTCGGCCGAGCTCGGTCGAAGAGTAAAATTTGTTGATGTTGTGTTTGGTGCCCTGCTGACTTCTGAATCTCACAACTGCGGCCGAGGAAAGAACACTTTCGGCCTTTGGGTTCTAGAGCCTGAAAACAAGGCTGCTAGTTCTGCAACGTTCAATATCAAATTTGGCTTTTAATGTGCCGAATGTAATAACTTGTAACACCTCACTTCGCCGAAAAGGCCAATGAGTGACCTCTGCCAATAAGGATTCGAAAATCCTTCTCGACCGAGACTTGGATAGATAACTAGTCACCCTCGACACAGTGCTATCTATGCCGACTGAAGATGCTGCGAGACTGGCTGGTTTTACGGTGATAGTGTTATCTATGCCGACTGAAGATATCATCGGTTGCCTTCACAGTGTTGTTTATCCAAACTGAAGGTGTGTCGGCAAAAAAAGAAAAGGAAAAAGTCTCAAGGTTGTTGAGAGAATTTGTGCAGGGCAGTTGTGTGTTGAATTGAAGGTCCTTCTGTTTTCTACGCATCCCGTATTTATAGGACTATCATCTTGATAGTCGTCGTGTTGTAAAACTGCCGTCAATTCCAACGCTTCCTCTTGCATAACAATTTCATGCAAAACAAAATATTGTTATGCCTTATCATTTATCAGCACAACACCACCACATGCTAATTAATAGCATGTATCAATTATTAGCACATATCTTTATGCTGATAAGCACCTTAATTTGAAACATACCACATCCTGCATGCATGGCTAACCAACTTCAAGCACACATGGAGTTGATTCTCTGTTGATTACGCATCTTGGCATCCCATTTAAATGCATGCATTAATCTTCTGTGCCAATCAATATCCGTTTGCCAACCAACTCCACAATATATTAAAACTCTTGATAAAACGCTCTAATCCTCCAATCCACCATGCGTCCAAACTCCAAGAGTCCCAAATCAAATTGAACAGCATTACTTGCTTTGGAAATATAATTTGCAACTCATCTATCTTTAAACAACCAGCTGGATATAGCAAATATTAGGTTTAGATAATCTAACATATATTAAGAGATAATATTATGATTAAAACCACCATATTATTCTTTAATAATAGTTGAAAATCATCTTAACCACTTTATCATCCACAACAACAACAACAACAAAGCCTTTTCCCACTAAGTGGGGTCGGCTATATGAATCCTAGAACGCCATTGCGCTCGGTTTTGTGTCATGTCCTCCGTTAGATCCAAGTACTCAAGTCTTTTCTTAGGGTCTCTTCCAAAGTTTTCCTAGGTCTTCCTCTACCCCTTCGGCCCTGAACCTCTGTCCCGTAGTCACATTTTCGAACCGGAGCGTCAGTAGGCCTTCTTTGCACATGTCCAAACCACCGGAACCAATTTTCTCTCATATTTCCTTTAATTTTGGCTACTCCTACTTTACCTCGGATATCCTCATTCCCAATCATATCCTTTCTCGTGTGCCCATACATCCCACGAAGCATCCTCATCTCCGCTACATCCATTTTGTGTACGTGTTGATGCTTTACCGCCCAACATTCTGTGCCATACAACATCGCTGGCCTTATTGCCGTCCTATAAAAATTTCCCTTGAGCTTCAGTGGCCTACGACGGTCACACAACACGCCGGATGCACTCTTACACTTCATCCATCCAGCTTGTATTCTATGGTTGAGATCTCCATCTAATTCTCCGTTCTCTTGCAAGATAGATCCTAGGTATCGAAAACAGTCACTTTTTGTGATCTTCGCTAGATTGCTCTGGTCATTAGTGTGGATAAGTATATAAATGGATAGAGATAGGAAAGCAAACACAAGATGTACGTGGTTCACCCAGATTGGCTACGTCCACGGAATAGAGGAGTTCTCATTAATTGCGAAGGGTTTACACAAGTACATAGGTTCAAGCTCTCCTTTAGTGAGTACAAGTGAATGATTTAGTACAAATGACATTAGGGAATATTGTGGGAGAATGATCTCGTAGCCACGAAACTTCTAAGTACCGGAGTGTGATATCGTCTTAACTTGCCTTATCTGTCTCATAGGTAGATGTGGCATCTTCTCTGGAAGTACTCCTCCTCCATCCAGGGGTGGTATCTGTAACTGGTGGAGATGCACAAGGTAATGTATCAATTTCACTTGAAGCTTACTTGTAGTTTCATGCTTGGTCAAGCGCGATACAAACCATGTAGTAGGAGTCCCCCAAGTCGCCGAGCTAGGGGATCTACTGAAAGAGGTGACAGACAAGGTAAGCAATCAGAGCTCCGGCTGATTGTTCACATTCTCCCTATCTTGCAGGCAGCATGAAGGATAAAGAGAAGAAAAATGAGAAGAGATTATATGGGATACTTTTGCTTTTGAAGAAGTAACTTTCCACAAGCTTATTCTTGAACTGGGCTGGAGGGTTTTCTGGTTTCCTCCAGAGTATAAGGCCGACTGAAGAATTTGAGGGTCAAAACAAGTCCATCAAATCTAGAGTACGTTCGACCCTGCTGATATGGGATACTTTTGCTTTTGACAGAGTAGTGGATGTATCGGCACGTGTGCTGTTACGCTTGTCTCCATATGCTTCCTTGTATCCTTCTCACTTGCCCTATCTGTTCCTCAGGCAGATGCGGTATCTTCCCTGGAAGCATAAGATGTTGAAGATGAGTACTCGAGAGCAATGCCAGGTAAGTAATCAGGTAAGGGGTTCCAGGCAGTCAGTTCCTGGCTGGAAGCTTGATTCTAAGTGCTGACTGATTGCTCTCTTTCTCCTTGTCTTGCAGGTAAGAACAAGGCCAAAGGAAAAGACAGGGAAAAAGCATGATATGGGATACTCTTGCTTTTAACCCTGATGATATGAGATATTCTTGCTCTAGTATAGCTTGTTTACAGAGGTATTATCGGGGGGGGAAGAAAGCTGAATATTTCGAAAGGCTTCGTTGGGAGTGCCCTCTCAGATAAGACAAAGGGTTGAGCATTTTTGCAGGTCTGCCTGTCCGTTAGGGATGGAGGTCGACATATATAGGAGTCTCCCTAACATCAAGTAATAATGCTATTCATTTACCCTGCTTGGTCATAGCACGGTAGTGGGAGCTGCCAGCTTCACATGTTTTAACTCTGTCAGAGCACTTTGAAAAAGTGGTCTGTGGTATCTGGAAAGCTGATGTTGCGTGTGAAGATTACAGACAAGCTTTATCCAAGGAGATCCAGCTCTTGAAGTTGGGAAAGTGGTGCCTCTTCGGTTTTCGAACAAGCAATCCTGTCGGGGATCTGGCTCTCGAGATTCGGAGAACGATGCCTCTTCGATTTTTGAGAAAGCAATCCTGCTGGGGGTCTGGCTCTCGAGATTCGGAGAGCGGTGTCTCTTCGATTTTTGAGAAAGTAATCATGTTGGGAGTCTGGCTCTCGAGATTCGGAGGGCGGTGCCTCTTCGATTTTGGAGCAAGCAATCTTGTTGGGAGTGTTTTCTCGAATGTGAGTAAAGGTTGGGCATGTTTTCTAGTCTACCTTGCCACGAAGCACAAAGGTTGACACATAGGGACTTTCCAATTATCCAGCAGTGGTACTGTTCCTTTACCCTCTCTTCGATTTTTGAGAAAGTAATCATGTTGGGAGTCTGGCTCTCGAGATTCGGAGGGCGGTGCCTCTTCGATTTTGGAGCAAGCAATCTTGTTGGGAGTGTTTTCTCAAATGTGAGTAAAGGTTGGGCATGTTTGCTAGTCTACCTTGCCACGAAGCACAGAGGTTGACACACCAGGACTTTCCAATTATCCAACAGTGGTACTGTTCCTTTACCCTTGTGGGTAATAATATGGTAGCTAGACCTTCAAAATTTATGTGTCTAAACTTTGATAGTGTTGTTTCTTTGCAATTCTTTTACCCTTCTTGGTCAGAGCGATGTAGTGGGAGCTACAAGCTTCACGTGTCTCAACTTTGTCAGAGAACTTTGGCAAAGTTATCTGTGGTACCCATGAGCTACTGTTGCGTGTGGGAAGTGGGTGATTGAACAGTACGATTCATGTGCTTTCTACTTCGCCAGAAATCTTCGACAGAATGCCCATAATTTCTGCAAAGCTGAGTGTGCGTGTGACAGGTGCTGACAAGGCTGGAAAAGTAGGTGCCTCTTCGATTTCTGAGATCGGCCCTCGTGGTCTCTGAGCAGCCCAGCTTTTGAGAAAGCAAGCCTCTTCGATTTCTGAGATCGGCCTTCGTGGTCTTTGAGCAACCCAGCTTTTGAGAAAGCAAACGCCTCTTCGATTTCTAAGATCGACCCTCGTGGTCTCTGAGTAGCCCAGCTTTTGAGAAAGCAAACGCCTCTTCGATTTCTGAGCAGGTGCCTCTTCGATTTCTGAAGCTTCGTCGAGTGCAGATTTTTATAGGGGCTGACATTAAGTTCCAAAGCACACTTGAATATCCACCAGTAGAAGCTCCATTCTTGCACTTCTAAGATCTTGATTTGTCCGACCTCTTCTCTCTTCAACACCTTTGAAAATGTCTGGCCCCTCCGACCGTCGTTTTGACTTGAACCTTGTTGAAGAGGCAGCCCCGCCTTCTCCAGACAACATATGGCGCCCATCTTTCGTCTCCCCTACTGGTCCTCTTACCGTTGGGGATTCCGTGATGAAGAATGATATGACCGCTGCGGTAGTGGCCAGGAACCTTCTCACTCCCAAAGATAACAGACTACTTTCCAAACGGTCTGATGAGTTTGCTGTTAAGGATTCTCTGGCTCTCATTGTTCAGTGTGCAGGTTCTGTGTCTAATATGGCCCAACGCCTATTTGCTCGAACCCGCCAAGTTGAATCATTGGTGGCTGAAGTGATGAGTCTCAAACAGGAGATTAGAGGGCTCAAGCATGAGAATAAACAGTTGCACCGGCTCGCACATGACTATGCTACAAACATGAAGAGGAAGCTTAACCAGATGAAAGAATCTGATGGTCAGGTTTTACTTGATCATCAGAGATTTGTGGGTTTGTTCAAAAGGCATTTATTGCCTTCGTCTTCTGGGGCTGTACCGCATAATGAAGCTCCAAATGATCAACCTCTGATGCCTCCTCCTTCTAGGGTTTTGTCCAGTACTGAGGCTCCGAATGATCCCCCTCCGGTGCCTTCTCTTTCTGGGGCTCTACCGACTGCTGAGACTTCTCCTAAGCAACCTTTGTGAAGGCTCCCTCTTGTTTGTTTATTTTGACTCAAGTATATGTACATATTTGTAACTTATCGGGGATATCAATAAATAAGATTTCCTTCATTTCAACGTATTGTGTTAAATACACCAAAGCCTTCTTCGCTAAGTTCTTTGAATTTTCTTTTGTTGAAGCTTGTATGTTGAAGCTTTGTGAGTGGAGCATATAGGTTGAGGTAGTGTTTCCTTAATTTCCCGAGTGAGGAAAACTTCTCGGTTGGAGACTTGGAAAATCCAGGTCACTGAGTGGGATCGGCTATATGAATCTTAGAACGCCATTGTGTTCTGTCCTGTGTCATGTCTTCCGTTAGATCCAAGTACTCTAAGTCTTTTCTTAGGGTCTCTTCCAAAGTTTTCCTAGGTCTTCCTCTGTCCCATAGTCGCATCTTCTAATCGGAGCGTCAGTAGGCCTTCTTTGCACATGTCCAAACCACCGTAACCGATTTTCTCTCATCTTTCCTTCAATTTCGGCTACTCCTACTTTACCCCGGATATCCTCATTCCTAATCTTATCCTTTCTCGTGTGCCCACACATCCAACGAAGCATCCTCATCTCCGCTACACCCATTTTGTGTACGTGTTGATGCTTCACCGCCCAACATTCTGTGCCATACAGCATCGCCGGCCTTATTGCCGTCCTATAAAATTTTCCCTTGAGCTTCAGTGGCATACGGCGGTCACACAACACGCCAGATGCACTCTTTCACTTCATCCATCCAGCTTGTATTCTATGGTTGAGATCTCCATCTAATTCTCCGTTCTTTTGCAAGATAGATCCTAGGTAACGAAAACGGTCGCTCTTTGGTATTTCTTGATCTCCGATCCTCACCCCTAACTCGTTTTGGCCTCCATTTGCACTGAACTTGCACTCCATATATTCTGTCTTTGATCGGCTTAGGCGAAGACCTTTAGATTCCAACACTTCTCTCCAAAGGTTAAGCTTTGCATTTACCCTTCCTGAGTTTCATCTATCAACACTATATCGTCTGCGAAAAGCATACACCAAGGAATATCACCTTGAATATGTCCTGTTAACTCATCCATTACCAACGCAAAAAGGTAAGGACTTAAGGATGAGCCTTGATGTAATCCTACAGTTATGGGAAAGCTTTCAGTTTGTCCTTCATGAGTTCTTACGGCAGTCTTTGCTCCTTCATACATATCCTGTATAGCTTGGATATATGCTACTTGTACTCCTTTCTTCTCTAAAATCCTCCAAAGAATGTCTCTTGGGACCCTATCATACGCTTTTTCCAAATCTATAAAGACCATGTGTAAATCCTTTTTCCCATCTCTATATCTTTCCATCAATCTTCGTAAGAGATAGATTGCCTCCATGGTTGAGCGCCCTGGCATGAACCCGAATTGGTTGTCTGAAACCCGTGTCTCTTGCCTAAATCTATGCTCAATGACTCTCTCCCAGAGCTTCATTGTATGACTCATTAGCTTAATACCCCTATAGTTCATGCAATTTTGTACATCGCCCTTATTCTTGTAGATAGGCACCAAGTATGGCCACCGATCGCAATAACTTTATGATTTACTGAAAGACCACAAGGCCTGAACGAAGGCAGAAGATTCCTATCGTTTACTTCGCATCTTTTATGCTTTACTTCAATTGTTTGTTTGATTACACAATTAAATTGTTGTTGTATGACTGCATCAAACATATTGCTTCTAGGTCCATGCATAAAGGGTTTTGTTCAAATTTGTTAAATTTAATTTATGGCCTTATAAGTTAATGAACGCCAGAGTCAAAAAGCAATTTTCAATAATCTATCACTACTACAAAAGGGGATATAACTGGCGTTTTAAAACCGACAAGAAACGCCAGTTAATGTTGGATATTTGGTAAAAATCCGACATTAAATCGTGCAATGTCGGATAAAGTTACCGACATCAATACTACCATCACAAAATGGTAATGATGTCGCTTAGCCCCCTTAATCCGCCACCAAGAAGTAAAGTAATATAAATAATAAATAAACAACAGCGTCGCTTAAAAGCAACATCATCCCTTATGTCGCTTTTAAGCAACATGAAAAGCTGACATGATGGCGCTTAAAAGCGACATTAAGTAACAAATAAACAATTAAATAATAAGATGTATTGTCGGTCCAAACCGACATCATGTAAGTTAAATAAATAAAATAATCTAGCTACTGTCGTCCATAAAGCAACACCAGATATATTAAAAATAATAAACTTTAACAGAACTCCCTCCATTTTTAGTTAATAACAATTAAATAACAATTACAACAAAGTATATGAAGATAAGCCCACTTGCGCGTGTTGGAGAGCAACACAGAGATGGAATGGCGTTCGTGGTCATTGCAATGCAGTTTTGACAAAACACGAACACAATTGGAGAATCATACACCTAGAGTTTGATAGTATTCGATGACTAAAAACCCTCAATTCGAAGGTTGATTTCTTCTTCAAAAGAATGAGCTCTAAATCTCTGATAGAGAAGTAACCGCAAGATAATGTTGCAATTGAAAACCCCACAAGATATATATAAGCACCAAGGATTATATGAACGACAATCGTATTTCACTTCCTACCAAGATAAAGATCGAGTACCAAATCAACGTAAATTCACAAAAAAATTGAAAGAAAAAAAACACATTTACTAATTAAAACCCTAACCCTAGACCCATACGACTTGATTTCCAGTACCAGACTTGATTTCAAGGCGGTGGCTCCGGCCTCCTTCGAGAACTTCTTTTCTGCCTTGGGCTTCTTCTCGGCTTTAGGCGCCATTGATGGAGTTGGGTGACAGAAAAGTTCGCGGAGTTGGGGATTTTTCGATTTAGATTGAAAGACTCTGAGAGTTGGATATTTTTTAGATGGACTTAAAAGATGAGGAGAATGTGTTTTTATACAATGGGAGCAGTTGGATTCTATTGGCTAAAGTGGTTTGACGTGGATCGTTGTCTGGAATGTGATTCGGCTGTGGATTGGGTTTGGGAAAGTTCAAAAATTGACAGTTGCGATGTGTTAAGCTGGATCAAGCGGATTGGTGCCAGATCGGTGAGTTCTAGTGGAATTGGACGGTGGATACTTTCTGAATGAAATTGACAATGGACGGCTGAGATGAGGGACTAATCAATGACATCAAATAGTAAAATTAGAAATATCAAATAGTAAAATTTGGGTGACAACTGATAAAATTTTAAAAAAGAAAAATTCATTAAAATATTTTACAACAAAAAATAATAAAAGAATTGATTCTTACCGACTGTGAACTTGGTTTATATCCCCAAGTAAATTAGAAACCTTAAAACCATTGCACAAGAGAAATGCGTAGAAGATTCTAAAGTGAAATTTTTATATCCCCAAGTAAATTGGTATCCACTAGTGTAAATATTTGAAATTGAAGATCGAGTTAATTCACTGTATTCATATAGGGTCAAGGAGTGTAGCTGTAAAAAATCATCAAAATCGAAGTCAAAATAACAGTAAAATCGTGATTTTTCGTTTATAACCGTCGAAATGTTTTATCTTTTTACTTGATCTCTGAATGTTTGTCTTTTGCAATTTTTGGCATATGCGATCTCGAAGTATATACAAACATGTTTGACGTTTGGATCATTGAAACTAGTTTCGTAGAATGCGTATCCCATCAAAACAATAAATTCACTAACACTTAAGAGTTTATTCATACTTTCATCAAGTATAACATAAGAATTATTGGTATCCACTAGTGTAAGTATTTGAAATTGAAGATCGAGTTCATTCATTGTATTCATATAGGGTCAAGAAGTGTAGCTATAAAAAAATCATCAAAATCAGAGTTAAAACAACCGTTAAATCATGATTTTTCGTTTATAATCGTCGAAAAGTTTTATCTCGTTACCTGATCTTTGAATGTTTGTTTTTTGTAATTTTTGGCGTATGCGATCTCGAAGTATATACAAACATGTTTGACGGTTGGATTGTTGAAACTAGTTTCGTAGAATGCGTATCCCATCAAAACAATAGATTCACTAACACTTAAGAGTTTATTCACACTTTCATTAAGTATAACATAAGATTTATTGGTATCCACTAGTGTAAATATTTGAAATTGAAGATCGAGTTCATTCATTGTATTCATATAGGGTCAAGGAGTGTAGCTGCAAAAAATCATCAAAATCGGAGTTAAAATAATCGTTAAATCATGATTTTTCATTTATTACTGTCGAAAAGTTTTATCCCGTTACTTGATATCTGAATGTTTGTTTTTTGCAATTTTTTGCATATGCGATCTCAAAGTATATACAAACATGTTTGACGGTTGGATCGTTAAAACTAGTTTCGTAGAATGCGTATCCTATCAAAACAATAGATTCACTAACACTTAAGAGTAGATCGAGTTCATTCATTGTATTCATATAGGGTCAAGGAGTGTAGCTGTAAAAAAATCATCAAAATCGGAGTTCAAATAACCGTTAAATTGTGATTTTTCGTTGATAACCGTCGAAAAGTTTTATCTCGTTACTTGATCTCTGAATGTTTGTTTTTTGCAATTTTTGACATATGTGATCTCGAAGTACATACAAGCATGTTTGACGGTTGGATCATTGAAACTAGTTTCGTAGAATGCGTATCCCATCAAAACAATAGATTTGTTTATGCACAAAACCGGATGGGTCTTGGAACAACGTAAATCCGACCGTGAATCTGCAAGAAAGTAAAGAACACAAGGTGTATCGTGGTTCACCCCAATGTTTGGGCTACGTCCACACTGATGTTGATATTGTTTCACTCTGAATGGTGAATATACAAGAAGGCTAGAGGCAGTGTGCTCTCTAACCTATTTTCTCTTTTCCCATGGCCTCAACTTGACCTCTCATAATGAGAAGAGTAAGGAGTCCTTTTATAGAATAAGGGTCATCACTTATTACATATTTGCCCCTTCATTTATTACATAATTACATTTGAGTCCCCCGAGTATTTATACGAGGTCTAAATATGGAGACCCTAAATATGGTACAAACAGTAGTCCCCCAAGTCTTCAGTCAAGAGAGTCTTTTGGCTGGAGACTTGAAACTCAGTCCATGTGTAGGCCGAAGTAACTAGATGTCGTCTAGAATTGATACTCGATATGAGGCGGTGCTCAATGTGAAATGATGCTCAACTAGAAGTAGCACATGTTGCGAGGCTGCTCGACTTGTGGCGTTGAAGGTGAGAGAGTCCCTTTTATAGAATAAAGGCTCATTCCTCAATACATAAATGATAGGTTTTGAGTGATGCTCGCGGCGAGGTGGTTGCTCAGCAGGCGGCGATGCTCTCTAATGATGGTGAGAGAGTCCCTTTTATAGAATAAGAGCTTGCGCCTCAATACATAAATGATGGGTTAGAGTTGATGCACGTGGCGAAGCGGTTGCTTAGCAGGTAGCGATGCACTCTAATGATGGTGAGGGAGTCCCTTTTATAGAATAAGGGCTCGCTCCTCAATACATAAATGATGGGTTAGAGTTGATGCTCACGGCGAGGCTGTTGCTTAGCAGGCGGTGATGCTCTCTAATGATGGTGAGGGAGTCCCTTTTATAGAATAAAGGCTCGCTCCTCAATACATAAGTGATGGGTTAGGAGTGATGCTCGTTGCAAGGTGGTTGCTTAGTTGGCGGCGATGCTCTCTAATGATGGTGAGGGAGTCTTTTTTATAGAATAAGGGCTCGTTCCTCAATACATAAGTGATGAGCTAAGAGTCTCTTTCTAATGAAGGTGAGGGAATCCCTTTTATAAAATAAGGGTTCGCTCCTCAATACATGAATAATGGGTGCTCTCTAATGAAAGTGAAGGAGTTCATTTTATAAAGTAAAGGTTCACTCCTCAGTACATAAATAATGGGCTAAGTCCCCCAAGTATTTTTCATGAGGCCCAGTTGCGGAAGCCCAATATATGGTACATAGTGTAGTCCCCCAAGTCTTCAGTCAATAGAGTATGTTGGCTGAAGACTTCAAATTCGATCCATGTATGGGCCGAAGTGGCAGTCGTAAAGAGGCGGGCCTTTGTATACCATGCACTGAAGCTTTGTAGGTGAAACTTTGAAAATGAAGCTTTGAAGCTGGAGCTTTTGTAAATGAAGCTTCGAAGTCGAAGCTTCGTAAATGATGCTTTTGAAGCTGGAGCTCTGTAAATGAAGTTTTCGAAGCTGATTGACATGAGTAATGCTCATGAATGTTTATGTTGATTGACATGAGTGATGCTCATGGATGTTGACATGAATGATGTTCATGAATGTTGACATGAGTGATGCTTATGAATGTTTATGTGTGATTGACATGAGTAATGCTCATGCATAATTTTGGAGTACTAGACGTACTTTTGATCACCTGGTTGGTGATAATAGCGGCAGGCTGCTGAACAATTTTAGAGTACTGGATGTACTTTTGGTCACCTGGTTGGTAATAATAGCGGCAAGCTACCGAATAATTTTGGAATATTAGACGTACTTTTAGTCACCTGGTTGGTGATAATAGTGGCAGGCTGCCGAATAATTTTGGAGTACTAGACGTACTTTTGGTCACCTGGTTGATGATAATAGCGGCAGGCTGCCGAATAATTTTGGAGCACTGGACGTACTTTTGATCACCTGGTTGGTGATAATAGAGGGTGAACCTTAAGTGGAGGGATGGAGGTTAGAGTTTGAAGCCATAGGGCTTGGCTCTTTTGGGCATATGGGCCTTCGCCCTCCCCATAACATTACAGCCCACTATTTTGGGCTTGCCCTTTTTTTTTCTTTTTTTTTTTTTTTACACATCAGTATAACTTATACAATAATTGCTCCAGTTTGCAGAAGACAACTTAATAAAATATTCACTAATGACAGTGGGTATGGGTGTGCCATGCTTCCTCGGCTTTTCTCCATCTCCATACATCTTTTCATTTTTCATTATTTTCCTCCCTTTATTCCTTGCTTATGCTTTTGCTTTCTGCTTTTACTTTTCTTTTCCACCGCACCTCTTTGTCCACCCATATTGCTTTGCAAGGTCATCTTTTGCTTTTCTTGATCTCCCCGCTCATTCTCTGTCCACCTAAGGTCATCTTTTTCTTTTCTTGATCTCCCCACTTGAAGATTAGAGCATATAGATTTGCTTTTCTCGTGGCTTTCTCAGAAAGCGATTTCTCCATTATTCTCAGGACACTTAAAACTGAATGACCATTATTGTTCCCCCCATTGCAACCTGTAGAGGATGTAAAACTATTCTGACTACATACGTTTTCCGTCTGCATTATCCTGGGTCATTAGTGTTCAACTACCGCGGATCGGATCAAAGATCTTCTGCATCTTCTGAAGAAGAAACCCTTCAACCCCATCGTTGTCTGTAGAAGATTCACACCTAGAAAGCCGCTTCCTTTTCAGATTTGTCAATGTCATACCCAAACATGCGACTGCCCTCCTTCTCAGCGACCTCTTCTTCTTGGGAATGATGATGGGGACTGACGACGATGAAACAGAGCGAAAACCTTGGAGCGTACAGGAAGATATTACTAGTGTCGGTCACGACGATAGTGGCGGAGATGACAACATTTTTGGTCGACCTGACGATGACGAGGCTTCAGCTGCACGGTGAGTCGGTGTTGGTTGGGTCAACCCGGAGTACGAACGCATTCTGGGTCACCTTAGAAATCGTGCGAGAGCAAGGTCCGGCAGGATTGTACAAGGGCTTGTCACCGGCGATTCTCAGACACCTCTTCTACACTCCTATTCGGATCATCGAGTACGAGCAGCTCAGAAGCTCGCTGAAGAGCGACAATGGGTCCTTCTCTCTCCCCGCCAAAGCTCTCTCCGATGGGATCTCCGGCATCGTTGCTCAGTTGGTAGCAAACCCTACAAATCTTGTTAAAGTAAGGATGCAAGCAGACGGTCGGACGGTGGCGCAAGGTATGTAGCCTCGATATTCAGGGTGTTTCGATGCTTTGAACAAGATTGTACGAGCAGAAGGCGTTGGAGGACTGACAAAAACCCAAAACTTGTTTTCTTGTTGAGCCTCCTTCTCCGAGATGACCGTCTCTTCCTTGGAACAATCGGGAAGGAATCAAGATCAGATTTCGATTTCTTAGCAGCACAGAAACGGATGAAATCACATTTGCAAAAACAACTTCCAGCTCGTTGAAAAAGTTCTCTCTCCGCCTCTCGTACTCTGCAGCAGTCTTAGTTTCTGTCTCTTTTGTTTTGGTGGGTTGTGGGAAAAGGCGTGAGTTCAGAGGCAGAGAGAGAGAGATAGCTATGTGTCTGTGTCTCTGTGTGTGTTTTGCAGATTCACGGTGGAGGTGAAAAAATGAAAGAGAATCGACACAACTTTTTGTATCGTTTCCCACGGATAGTGCCAAATGTTGATGCACAAAACCGGAGGAGTCTTGGAACAACGTAAATCCTACCGTGAATCTGCATGAAAGTAAAGAACACAAGATGTATCATGGTTCACCCTAATGTTTGGGTTACGTCCACACTGATGTTGATATTGTTTCAATCTGAATGGTGAATATACAAGAAGGCTAGAGGCAGTGTGCTCTCTAGCCTATTTTCTCTCTTCCCATGGCCTCAACTTGACCTCTCCTAATGAGGATAGTGAGCAATCCTTTATAGAATAAGGGCTCCTCACTTATTACATATTTGCCCCTTCATTTATTACATAATTACATTTGAGTCTCCCAAGTATTTATATGAGGTTTAAATACGAAGATCCTAAATATGGTACAAACAAAATTCACTAACACTTAAGAGTTTATTCATACTTTCATTAAGTATAACATAAGATTTATTGGTATCCACTAGTGTAAATATTTGAAATTGAGGATTGAGTTCATTCATTGTATTCATACAGGGTCAAGGAGTGTAATTGTAAAAAATCATCAAAATTGTGATTTTTCGTTTATAACCGTTGAAAAGTTTTATCCCGTTACTTGATCTCTGAATGTTTGTTTTTTGTAATTTTTGGCGTATGCAATCTCGAAGTATATACAAACATGTTTGACGGTTGGATCATTGAAACTAGTTTCGTAGAATGTGTATCCCATCAAAACAATAGATTCACTAACACTTAAAAGAGTTTATTCATACTTTCATTAAGTATAACATAAGATTTATTGGTATCTACTAGTGTAAATATTTGAAATTGAATATCGAGTTCATTCATTGTATTCATACAGGGTCAAGGAGTGTAGCTGTAAAAAATCATCAAAATCGGAGTTAAAATAACCGTTAAATCGTGATTTTTCGATTATAACCGTCGAAAAATTTTATCCCATTACTTGATCTCTGAATGTTTGTTTTTTGCAATTTTTGGCGTATGCGATCTTGAAGTATATATAAACATGTTTGACGGTTGGATCATTGAAACTAGTTTCGTAGAATGTGTATCCCATCAAAACAATAGATTCACTTAGGGGTGGGTTCAAAAAACCGAAAACCGAAAAAAACCGACAACCGAACCGAACTGAAGCCGAAAAAAACCGAACCGAAACTGCCAAACCGAACCGAATCGAATCTGGCCAGTTCGGTTTCGGTTTTTGAGGTCCGGAAACCGAACCTGACCGAACCGAACCGAAAAAAAAAATCAAATATAAATACTAAAAAACATTTTGGCATCAGGGTTTGAACACCTGACCTCTAAGTTGGGGAAAATTGCTTCAAACCAACTTGACTGTAGGCTTTGTGTTGTTATAATTGTACCAGTAATGTATTGATAGGTTTCTAATATTTAATGCTTTATAAAATTTCTTAAGATTACAAACCCTAGCCGTCACTTACTCCCAATCCCATTTCGGTTTTCCCTTTTCTCAAGCACTCTCTCCCCTCCGCTATTTCCTTTCTGCCTCTCTCTCTCTCTCTTTCTCTCCCCTTCCTCTCTTCCTCCAAATCACTATCTCTCTT
Organism: Malus domestica; assembly: GCF_042453785.1. Taxonomy (NCBI): domain Eukaryota; kingdom Viridiplantae; phylum Streptophyta; class Magnoliopsida; order Rosales; family Rosaceae; genus Malus; species Malus domestica. The sequence continues at coordinate 27,856,129 of NC_091673.1, forward strand.
TGTGGATTTCGACGGTAGCAAAGAGGAGAGCCAAACCACAGTGGCAGTGGAGCAGTCCAGTGGCACAACATGGGACTGATGGGCAATTGACAGCGGACGAGGGCAGTCATTAATCGTTGCAGATCCATGGATAATTTTTCAAGTTTTGTTGAGAGTATTTACTTTTTAAGTTTTGTTGCGTCTGTTGAATGGATAAGTTTTGAGCTTATATATTTTGGTGTTCCAGTATCTCATTATCTTCTATTCGTATTTTTAGTATTACTGATTCACTTTAAGTTTGTTTACTTGCTGAGATAATGCAATCTGAGTTGGGATTTAATATAGCTTCTTAAAAAGTACTTTATCTGAAAGCAATATGAGCAAGTCGATACAACCTAATCCCTGAACTCGGTTAGTCGGTTCTGTTACTCGATTTTTTAATTTTTTCAATGTTCGAACAGGGGTTCGTTGCAGATCCATGGCCAATCGTCCCAGTTCGTATTTATTTGATGCAAAAATTTCTGCATCTTCAATGCTCTAACTGTTGCAGATTTGTTCCAGATTTAAAAAAAAAATCATGGAAAAAATCGAAAAAAAACCGAAACCGAACCGAAAAAAATCGAAACCGAAAAAAACCGAAAAAAAATGGACCAAACCGAACCGAACCAAAATTTCGGTTTGGTTTCGGTTTTAGCAAAAAACCGAACCGTTTCGAACTGAACCCAGCCCTAGATTCACTAACACTTAAGAGTTTATTCATACTTTCATTAAGTATAACATAAGATTTATTGGTATCCACTAGTGTAAATATTTGAAATTGAAGATCGAGTTCATTCATTATATTCATATAGAGTCAAAGAGTGTAGCTATCAAAAATTATCAAAATCGGAGTTAAAATAACCGTTAAATCTTAATTTTTAAAATAACCGTTAAATCGTGATTTTTCGTTGATAACCGTCGAAAATTTTTGTCCCGTTGCTTGATCTCTGAATGTTTGTTTTTTGCGATTTTTTGTTGATTCGATCTCGAAGCATATACAAACAAGTTTGACGGTTGGATCGTGGAAATTAGTTTCGTAGAATTTGTATCCTATCAAGTTCAATGGTGTGTGTATATATATATATATATATTTATTAAGTAGATTTAAATTTATTTATTTTGTACGTATAACACTTAAGAAATTGAATGATATGTATATTTAAGTGGATCCAATGGTCACCAATTTTTAATATTTAATTTAATATATATATATATATATAATTATTATAGTTTTTAGGGGTATAAAATTGTTAAATTAATATATATAATTATTACAATATTTTTTTAGGGTTATAAAATTATAAAATTATAAAATTAATATTTTGCTTATCGTGTATCGTGCTACCCACGTGTATACCCGAACCAACCTGTTATCTTAACAGGTGTTTAACGGGTTACCTGATAACAACCCAATTCGTTATCATGTCAACCCCAACACCTGTTAATTTCGTGTCGTGTTGTGTCGAATTATCGGGTCGTGTTAGGAATTGCCAGGCCTACTTACAACCGACACCGGGTTTCAAAATATTTAAAAAAACTAAAATCTATGTCGCTCAGAACCGACGCAGACTTTAAAATATTTAAAAACAATAATTAGTGTCGCCTAGAAGCGACACCAATACTTTATGTTGCTTAAAAGCGACATTGTTTTGTTTAAAGCGACGCCAGTATTTAAAATTATTAAAATATATGTCGGTTATAAGCGACATGAAATGTTTATGTCGGTTTAAAATTGACGTAGACATTTTATGACGCTTGTAAGCGACAGTAAATCTGATGTCATGTTTAATTAGTGTCGCAACTATCCTATGCGCTACTACATTATATTAAACCGACACCACCCACTGACACTATAAGTTCCTTTTGTAGTAGTGTATGCTTGCTTTATTCTTATGCTTCCACACTAATTCTATTGTTTCTTAGCATGTTATATCCTCATCGATATTGCAACTTCCATGGAAGACAACGATGATAAGTAGAACAAGATTGTTTCTTTCTTTGTTTGTTTTTATTGCAAGGAAAATATCAACAGTCTGTAAAAGATTTGGTAAATTCCGCCAACTATTCTGGTGGAGCCAGTAACTCTAACAACTACACAACAGCTCCAATGAGCGTAGCAAAATCCCAATTTGGGAAGAAATTCACTAGGGGGATGTCACCCCCCAAAGAAAGCATATGTTCAACTTCGAAACTCTGTCTCGAGTTCAAATCCAGAACTCCACCTACAACTCAAAATGCAATGAACTGGGGGCATCCCATTTGGAGCACATGACAACCCAGGTGCCACTTTGCAACAAATGTTCCGACTAATTGCTTAGTCAGAAAGGCTCGCAAAGATACAAGGCACGAAATAACAATGTTGGAAGAAAGAGTAGGTTTGGCTCCGTGCGGACCAACACTTCATCATGAATTCAACTCAAAGACCTCTCTTCTGAAATCTACAACTAGCGTTTCATGCAACTCAATTCGAATCCATCAACACTCCAGCTAGGGTAAGTGCTCGCAAAAATCTGGTGGCAATGTAATCGTGCCTTAAACCCAATATGTGCCCTTAAATGATTTTTAACGAAATTTTGATTTTCCGAATGAATTTCGACACAAGGCCAGTTGAAAAGAAAGCTAAGAAGCTGAAGATTGTTGTGTCAAGTTTTCAAAATTTTCTATGTAGCCAATACCTCCAGTTTTTCACAAAAAGATAGTTGAAGTTGTATTCCCTTTAAAACTGCACAGCTGTGGGGAAAATGGAGATTTCGAAGCCTTCTCAATTTTTTCAAATGAAATACTATAAGCCTGAAAGGTTAAGAAATAAAAGCTAAAACATTATTATTTTTCCATAATTTTCTAGAAGATTGAGCGATCTCAATTCTGGCAAGCAACAACAAGCCAACCCAACCAGCACATCACACTAATGCAATTAACTTGGCAGATAAAATTGTATCTTCTCGAATTGGATGGGGTTTCGTGTCATGCACCATCGCGAAGATACAGACGTCAAATTTTGTCAGATTTTGCAGTATGCAATTTCGAGCTACTTGGAAAATGTAATAGTCATTTTACAGGCTGGAATTCTTTGCGAAATTCCTCAAAGTTCTTCCTCTGAACTCATATCAAACGATGCTCAACATGCTACAATAACCTATGAGTTCAAGATACGCACAATAATGACTAAGTTAAAGGTTAACCTAATGCAAGTCTGCTCTTACGAGCTAAAAACAAGGTCACTCGCAAAACACTATGTGACAACTCCACACTTGTCCTCCTCCACTATTGGTTTGCAATGGAAAAAGTTAGGGGGCATACTATATGGAGTAAGAAGCTAATTTTTGAGATATGCATACGCTGGAACAACTTTCAACGTACTCACACATGAACAGAATGACTCCTACACAACATGGTTGTTATGGATTCAAATTCCCACACATAATGAATCCGAACAATGTTATTACTCTGACTTACTCTAAAACTATTCGAAGTAAGTCAAGTCAAAGTAAGTATGCCTTCTTAGTCTGGGCATGGACTAAACAACTTCGATCATAAATGTTGAACAAACAGACCCATAGAGCAACTACACTTTGTAGGGTTCCAGACAAAGATCTACTTGCTCCCCAAGATAAGGAGCCTAATCCGATTGGGGATCAAGTAGGTTTCCTATGTTCTTGGAGATTCTTACAATTTAGGAATTGGCGAATGCAAGTGATCTTAATATTTAGGTCGATCATGCAAATTGTGAAAGCTTCATCTAGAATGAACGAGTGAGGCAACTAGGCTTAAACAACAAGTCATCATCTACGAGCTAAAGTGCAAGTATTAGTTATCCTGAGGATATGAGTGTGTCTGTAACTCCAAACTCGCCCAAGCATAGTTTTAACGCGAAACATGAAGAAACTCTGAAATAGAGAAAAAGGTAATCAACAATCTATTTATGCGTATCAGTCCACTTTGCGGACTAACTTGGAATTCCTCAGCCATAATTGAACAGTGAGGCTTATATCATTGGAAAGCTATGGATGTCAACTTTCAACATCACTTTACGTTTTATGATTCCATTTTTTAATGAAGAAAATATCGCCGTTTTAATAGGAACAATGCAAGTAGAGATTTTCTGCATATTTACATAGTTCACCTTTTCAGGTTCAAACTCTGACGAGGAGAAAATTTGAAAACCCATCCATCTACTAAACAACCTTGGTACAAGCCATGGTAGCGTTCCAAGATATAAGTACTTTTGATTATTTAGTTGTATCTATAATTGAATGCAGAAGGATATGTGATTAGAAATTATTAACCAAGATTAGGGCATGAAACCATAATGAGACATGCGCATGAGCTACACTCGGACTTGAGGTTGTAACATCCCACATCACTCAAGGGAGTTGATCATGTAAGCCTTATATATATATTCTCATCTCTGCCTAGCATGAGGCCTTTTGGGAGCTCACTGGCTTCGGGTTCCATCGGAACTCTGAAGTTAAGCGAGTTCGGGCGAGAGCATTCCCAGGATGGGTGACCCACTGGAAGTTCTCATGTGAGTTCCCAGAAACAAAATTGTGAGGGCGTGGTCGTGGTCGTGGCCTAAAGCGGACAATATCGTGCTACGGTGGAGTCGAGTCGGGGATGTGGGGCGGGCCTAGGCCGGGATGTGACAGAGATAGCCCCAATCATGTGCGGCTCCTTTCTAATTAGCCTCTACCTGGCTATGGTTTGATTCCATCAATTGACCATAAGTAAGACAACTTGGTCAAAGAACTAACACCAAGGCAATGACATAAGAATTTAACATGGGCCGATGTCAAAAACTACACACTCAGGACATAAATCTCAAAGCTGGGAATGATCTTTTCAGATCCTTGTGTGACTTTGTTTGTTCTTTCTTACACCATTTTTTGTCTTACAGGGAACTCCCCAATTTCCCAAATATCTCACTAAATTTGTAATTATGCAAGAGATGTTCTAGTCTAAAATACTCAAAGTCTTAGTCTTAAAGGAGTCTCCTATAGCCCATTCTGTGGTATTCTGATTAGCAGCTTAGGAGCTTAACCCACAATAAGTGCAATTACGATAGGCGGACTACAAACATAGAGACATGGCCTTGATCAGAAGCTTCCAATGCATTATCCGACCTTTGGAAAGTTTATGCAACCTAACAGTTGTGCGTTATAAACATTCAAACCTGGGCTTTGGCAATTCGAGGTAATAATCGAAGGGGAAATCCAGAAATCATCTGAGTGGTGGCTTTGAACTCCAACCTTATATGATTACTTATCTCAGACCAGCATACTAAATCAAGCACGTTCTAAGGCGATATGCAAGTTTGAAAGGCCCACCCATACTAGGAAATCCCAAGATGGAATTTTATTCCAAATGAGCTCTAACGCAAAAAAGTGCTTTAGCCAAATCAGCTAAGTGTAGGCTAATCCAAAATGCACAGGTTTGATGCACATATAGTTTAAAAAAAGGATTCCAAAGGTGTTTCCAACTTACATGCAAGCAACCAAGTTCTAACGAAACTTTTGTTTAAGGTTAACTAGGACGTTCATGCAACTCAGACTAGGAAGGAAACAACTTCCAAATGACACTTGGATTATAAAAATCTTCAGATTTCGAATAGGGCAAGGTGAAAGAACAAACGAAATCAAAGTCATGCTCAACTTTTCACATCAACACTTAGATTAATTTTTTGCAAGTGTTAGGAACTATTATGACTCAACCAACAAGGTAACTCAAACATATCAGACTGATATTAAAACCTAGATGCCATTCCAAATATCTCATCACTTTTTCATCCTTAATCTGATCAATGCATCAGAACAAGTTAGGAGCAAAAGCTTTTTCATAGGTCTTAGACATGGTGTCAGAGTAGGGTGGCACTCTGATTATCGTAGTGAAAATCGTTATAAACACTAAGTTTGGGAGATAACAATTTTCCACTTCAATATTATCAAGGGATATAGAGACCCGTCTCGAACCTACAAGCTTATTCATGTTTGACTCCGTTACTTAGCTCTGAAGTTGGTTTACTTTGGAAATATTGTTGGATTAAACTATATTCCACGATAAGAAAGAAAAGAAAGAAAAGTTCTAAGTATTTTACTCTAACATGATTAAAGACTTGAGTGAAATAAACTTAGCAAAATATCTCCTAAGGCATCTAAGACTATCCAAGGATAAAGTAACATAGGCGCATTCCGCTTTGCATCCAGCTTTTCAGTTGTACATTTGAAAAATCTAACCAGGGGTCTACAATATGGTTCAAAACTCTGGAATATCATATCTTTTAGAGACAAGCAAGTAGCACTACTTGAACTTGGCTAGCCTGGAAACAAACAAGTAACTCGAAGGTCGTACTGAAGCGTATTCAAGAAGCGGTTGTTCTGAAGAGGTTTGTTCATTGTCCATGGGTAACCATCTATCTTTGAGTGGAGCCACACTCTCAAAAGCATATTTAGGGACAATTGTAGGACCATGATTTTCTAGACCCATGACAGATGGCACTTAGGGCGGTCAAATTACCACAGGCCAAGGTAGTCCGACACGACTCCATTAACTCTAAACCCATTGAAAATTTTACTTGTCTCCCAAGTAAGGAAATCCTAAATCAAGTCAAATTAGGGTATCTTGGGGATTACACAACATAATCGTAATCCTAGGAGGATTGGATATCTTATCTTAGATTCCCTCCTAGATTGTCTCTTGATTTAATTCAGATTACTCTCCTTGCAATGACTCTCAAGATCGCTAAAAATACCCTCGCTTGGGGTATTTATCTCTTACGTTATCACTCATACATATTCTCTCATACATGTCATCGTCTACATGGAGACATGGAAAAGTATCTCTTACGCGCCTAAGTTAAGGCACCTTCGTCAAGATGGTTCAAGATGTGCATGTATCACACCATTCATCCTTAGAACTACACATGTGATTTGATTCTCCATCCCCAGATATATGTAGGCAATTTGATCTGGATTTAGTCACACCCCCCAATCAACCACATTCTCTCTTCACCGAAGTTCATGGGTAATTCTGACTAGATTTCGCCTCCGTCCGCGGATGTGCGTGATTTTGGTTCTAACAGGAAGCTTTGTTGTCGGTAAGTTATTGCAGTCGACATGCATGGTGGGGGAGGTTGGGGTTGGTGGTTGCGGGGCTAGGGTTGTTGGGAAGGTTGCTGTTGGTTTTTTGTTTATGCTTAATTTCTAGTTTTTACTTTGAAAAAAAATATCTAGTTTGTATCATTTTACTTAATTTTATGATAAGTTAACAAAATAACAATGTTAGATTTGGAGTAAGTTGAAGGACATGTGTTAAAAAACTAGAAAGAAGACACAAATGAGACATAGAATTGGGGACAACAAACCCGCGACCCCTCAACATGACCCTTTTACATACCTTTCCTATCCATATATGCACTAGTTATCTGAGACAAGGTGTTTCCTTTTCTTGAATCCCAATGTATATATCTTGAAAATTGTTATGCTTCAATATTAATGTAGTATTTTGTAACCATAAAACTTGTTTCAAGGATAACAAAGTCGAAAAATAATTGTAGTCATATTATTATTATTATTATTATTATTATTATTATTATTATAGAGAGGTCTGTAACCTTTAGATTAGATGTGAATGTGGCGAAGAAAAAAAGAGAACGATGAGGAGTGGATGACGACGAATAACCCTTCTATAGCAATAGTTTTTCACGAGCGTGCAAGCAAATGTAAACAATACGTCGTTTAATATGTATGATGAAAAATGTTATAGAGACTATAATGTTCCTCTTTCCAATAGAAGTGAGACATTTTCGTGTATTGATGAGTTCTACCTATACTAAAATAATAATGCAATCTAGTCTCTCAAAATGAAATCTCCTTAGCATCGCTCATATTTAATTTGTCAGCTAGAAACATATGTAGATCCCGCAGTATATCCCACATGCATGAAACAAATGATAAGGTATTCAAATTCAAAGCAACATAAACAATATGGAAAGCATATATACCATTATTTGAAGGACTATTTCAAACTCCACTTGATCAATTTGTGGACTACTTTTGTTTTTGCCAACTATAAACGTCTCCTAATGTTCCATACAGGTGAAAATGCTGTTAGCATTATTGTAGTGATTAAAGTGAGAGAGCTAGATTCCACAGTTTGATGCACTGCTCTCAAGTGGAAAAAGAAAAGAAAACTTGGTATTACCAATCAGTGTGGGAAATAATTATTGTGATGTTTATTGTCTGGGTGTGATTGATGAAACTAAGCTTTTTTGTCACCATTTAATCTCTTCCAGCATGATAACAGCTTAAGCCAGCTACGAATAAATACATATGCATGTAAAAAGATTGATCCTAAAGAAAAAAGATCTAAAAAAACGAGTTAAAAGATAAAAGGTGTAAAATTAATTTTTACTTCTTTATAAGTTGAAATTATAAAAAGTATGAGGCCAATTTTTACTTCTTTATAAGTTGAAATTATAAAAAGTATGAAGCGGTGAGATATGTGCATTCTATATGAGAGGTGCAATATTATCTAAATATAAGTGTATTATGATCATATGTCTGCAAAGATTTTATGGTATCTTCACCATATAAATTTCATAATCGTAACTGTTTAGCTTCTTCTTCTTCATTTAATATCACTCTATAAAGAAAATTATTTGAATGGATAATTGTTTACTCTAAACCTTAAACCCCTGAATCGGTAATTGTTTACTCATTTAAATGCATTAAATAAATGAAATGTTTAACATGAATGTTTTACGGTTGCTATTCACATTATCGATTTATTACATACTTTTAAACGACTAAACTATGTCTGTTTTAGATAATTATTTGGGATACTTTGGATGCGTTCCTTAATCCTTAACATTCTTTGACTAAAACCTTAATAGTATTCAAAGTTTGATCAAAGTCTCTTGACTTCGTACACCTCATTATATTACAATTAATATTTTTTTTTAGTTTTGACATTAATTGTTTGATATTTTATGAGATTTATAATCCTATAAATTTAAAATCCCTCATTATAATACTATTAGAAACGGCTTGACACACCCCGTCCCGAAGGAGGGCATGCTGGCCGTCACGTGATACGTAGTAGTACGTAATATTTGAGGATTATAGGAACTTACGGATCGGGAATCCGATTTACGGATCGGGAATCCGATTTACGGATCTTTCGGATGGAGTTGTAAGTTCATAATATAGAATGTTAACCGTCACTTAGTTTTGGCAATTGACGGAGATCCGACTGTTGGATCGTAATGAAATTTTAGGATGTTGTCCTAGAGGTATATTGTAGATCTCTGGAAGTTTCAGATCGGAAATCTGAGTTGCAGATCTTCCGGATCGATCTACGTAGTGACGTGTTTTATATAAGTTATATTCTATCGATATGATTTTTGAGGCATGTCTTGATGATTATTCTAGGCACCAATCGTCATGACGCCTTGATGTGTTGTGCTAGGGAGTTGTAGGGCGAACTCCAGGTGAGTGGGTAGTTTTGTTTTCTGTATATATATCTATATAAATGAGATTTCTTCCTAGAAAATCAATTTAAGTGAAATGCGATATGAAATGCCATGCAAAATATATGCCCATTTATTTATGCATTAGTAATTGCATACATGCATGATTGGTGTTGCGGATGCACAGGTAAGTGTCAGGTAAGTTCATAAATTTAATTATGTAATTGTTAAGTTGATATGATGGAAAGCTCATAAACCTGCACTAGGGTGATTGTGATTTGGTAGAGATGATTCAGGCCTGTACATAAATAGTCACCCCCGCACTATACGCTCACAATTGGATCCAATTTAGGTGCCCAGTCGTACAGACAATTAGAGGTGGTTCCGATTCATAGGTGACTAGCGATTTATCGCATAGCTATCAGGGGAGGATAGTGTGATCATAACTATATTCACCCAGTCGTACAGACCTTTCCAGGGGTTCCGACTCGTGTGCAGTGTAGTGCCGTACAAGTCACTTGCGATGACTTCAACTAGATTGATTGATGAGAATGATTATGAGCTATAGTTCAGCCGTACAGGCCACTATAGGTGGATCCAGTTGACATATTATTTTTCATGAGCTATTTATATGTTTTGTTGAGATATTTTGGCATGGCATATAATTCACATACCACTACTTCTAAGCTTGGTTTTGAGATAAGTATACGTATTACATATTTCTGGGAAAGTATACAGGTTTTACAGCGAGGGGTTAGCGTTTTGATAATGAGATGATTTTCGCAAAGCTTTGTTTTACTGACCCACTCAACTTTCTTTTGCGCCCCTCCAGGTTCAAGATAGCAGAGTTTTGGTGGCCAAGAGGAATCCAACGGTGTTCTGACAGAATTCACAAAAGTAGGACTCACCCTCGAGTGTTACATTATAGTAATTGTATCTTTAAAGCTTTCGAACTGTGTAAATGGTTACGTCACTCTCACATGACGGCCAGCATGCCCTTCTTCGGGATGGGGTGTGTCACGGTTACAATAAAAAAATTCAAACATTTTAATTGAAATAATGGATAAAAACTATGCAAAAATAAGAAATAATAAATGGCAAAAGAATGTATCCATAGTGTTAAAAAAAATTGGTACATTTCACATATAACAAAGTGGTACATTAATAAAGAAGAATGGGTACATTATAAATAAATTAGGGTACAAATAAAAGATTAAAAAATTATGAGTACAAATGATTTTTTTTAAATATAGGCGCTAAAACCTTAACATACTTTTAAACGGCTAAACTATGTTTGTTTTAGATAATTATTTGGGATACTTTGGATGCGTTTCCTAATCCTTAACATTCTTTGACTAAAACCTTAATAGTATTAAAAGTTTGATCAAAGTCTCTCGACTTTGTACACCTCTTTATATTACAATTAATATTTATATTTTTATAGTTTTGACATTATTTGTTTGATATTTTATGAGATTTATAATCCTATAAATTTAAAATCCCTCATTATAATACTATTACAAACAGTTACAATAAAAAAATTCAAACATTTTAATTGAATAAATGGATAAAAACTATGTAAAAATAAGAAATAATAAATGGCAAAAGAATGTGTCACAGCCCATCCCAAATATATAATTTTCGACGATGTAAAATGTCACAGCCCGTCCCAAAAATTCAGTTATCGTGGGTGTGAAATGACAGAATTGCCCTTAGCGGTTGCTAAGGTATGTGTGACATATTATTTGAATACTGCATATTTTTCTAAGTTTTGGAAATTTAATTGGATTAAAATTGTATGCATTTTTTTATGTGGTTAGGGACTTAGGTGGACCATATACCCTCACCATCAGACTCCTTTCTCTCTCCTATCTCGTGCTCTCTCTCTCTTCCCTCTCAGTTTCTCTCTCTCTCTCTCTCTCTCTCTCTCTCTCTCTCTCTCTCACCGTACGGACAAGAACCCAAAATCCCTCAAAACATCACGGATCGATGCCAATAAGGTGAGTTTCTTCATCCTTGCAACCTCCTAAGTTGAATGGTACCATTTTTGGAACTTAGAACCTTCGAAATCACGTGAAATCCGAACCCCAGTTTGATGTCACTGTTCATGCACACGTGAATTGTTGATTTTCAGGGAATTCTAAGCTTACAGGGAGCTTAGTGAGGTCCCAAGGAAGCTCGGAGTACTTAGTTTGAAGGTTTTGGACGTCGGGATCGTAGGGTTAGAAGTTGGCCGGTTTTCTTGGATTTTCTCCACTGAGATTTCGTAATTTTTAGAGCCTTAAACTAGTACAATGTGATTCTACATGCTTAGGGCTTCATTTTGATATAAAATGCATAGAAAAATGGTGGAGAAATGACGGAGAATAAGGAGATTGAAAAATCTCCAGTTTTACGGTGCCGGCGACTGGAGGAAGAAGATGACGCGCGTGGGGGCGCATGGGTCCGTGCCCCTCCCGGCGCGTGGGGGTGCGTGGCAAGTCCAAAATTTTTTCTAAAAATACCTCGACGTCCGTGACGTCGAGTAGGTCACCGTGGTATATTCATATTCCCAAATTGAGCATCGTATGAGAAGTTATTACGTATTGTTGGTTATGCGCTTTAAATAACGTTTTTATAGTTGTTTCGCATATAGGTGATACCTATCCCGAGGACGAGCGCATTCAAGGACGTCACGGGGGTTACGACCCTTCGACTTACCAGTGAGTGGGTAGTATTTTCTGTATTTACCTATATACTATTGATTTTTCCCAGAAATTGAATTTAAATGAAAGTATGTTTTAAAATGTCATGCATACATTATATGAATTGATAATTGATGCATATATATATATGTGAATTGGTGTTGTGGACGCATAGGTGAGTATCAGGTGAGTTTTATGTTAATCATGTGATTTATTGTGATGTGAATTGTATTGAAAGCTCAAACATGCACCCCTAGTGTTAGTGCTTATATTATTCACCCCGCACCACACGCTCACCTTGGATCCAAGTAGGTGCATGTCGTACAGACCATTAGAGGGTTCCGACATGTCGTACAGACCATGAGAGGTGGTTCTGACTTGTAGGTGATTTTAGATTATTATACAGCTATTGATGAGAGAAGCACTAGAGCGTATTCTTACACCTTTCTTATCGTACAGACTACTTCAAGTAGTTCCGATTTATGTGCAGAGTAGTGCCGTACATGTCACTATGGTGACTCTGGTTGGATTGGATATTGAGCTATAGAATTAACCGTACATGACCAACTGCAGGGTCTCCGGTTGATTCCTTATTTCACCTGTTATAATGTTGTATCCTTATTCTGTTATTGATGCTTATTGCATGGCATACTTTCTAGTTTTTGATAAAGATTTGTGAATTAAGATATTTGAAGATTTATATGCATATTATGTTATTTTCTGGGAAAGTATACAGGTTTTACAGCGAGGGGTTAGAAATGTTATTAAATGAAATGTTTTCGAAAAGCTTTGTTTTACTGACCCACTCAATTTTGTTTTGCACCCCTCCAGGTTCTAGTTAGCGGTGTGGTGGCACGAGGATTCCCACGGCATTCTGACATACTACATAAATGTATGACTCACCTTCGGGTGTTGTAATTTAGTTATGTTCCTACTTGACTGCATATAGTATTTATGCTCTGAATATGTGTGTTGCACACCTAAACTTACTTTAGCATGCTAGTTGGATACTATTGTTAGTATTTGGTTTTTATTTCTTCGTATTACGCTTATCTATTGCTTCCACGTCGCACTTTTGGTTACATCACGTCCACGTGACGGCCAGCACGCCTTGATTTTAGGATCGAGGTGTGTCATAAAATGACAGCTTTATCCTTGGACGAGAAAATGATAGTGTGTATGTGTGACATATCGAGACTTAGAGATTGTTTTGTGGTCTTGAATTGGTGACCACGTGGATCACACACACACACCACATTTACTCATTCTTTCTTCTTCCCGTGCTCTCTCTCCTTTCTCGGACTCTCTCTCTCTCTCTCCTTCTTCTTGTACGGACAAACACCAAGGACCTTTAAAACCTCACTGATCAAGGAAGAAAATGGTACCATTGTGTTCGTGAAGCCCAGACGAGCCAATTGGTACCCATTTCAGGTAAGGATACCTTCGAAAACCCTAGTTTTTCATAACCCCCGATTTGTGCACTGTTCATGCACACGTAATTATGGATGTTTTTGGGAATTTGAAGCTTGGAGGAAGCTTAGTGAGGTCCCAAGGAAGCTCGTAGTGCTTCGTTTGAAGGTTTTGGACGTCGAGATCGTGTGGACGAAGTTTGGCTAGTTTTCTTGGAATTCTCCTGTGAGATTCCGTGACTTTTAGAACTTTAAATTAGTATGATTGTGTTCTACAAGTTAAGAGCTTCATTTTGGTATAAAATACGTGAAAAATGGTGCACAAATGAGCGAGAAATAGGCAGTTGCAGGTCTACCCAGAATCTGGCGCCGGTGACACAGTTCGACGTCTGGAGGTTGAAGGTGATGCGCGTGAGGGCGCGTGAGGCCGTGCCCTCCCCGGCGCGTAGGGGCGCGTGAGCCACAGAAAAATTTATCTAAAAATACCACGATGTTCGTGAGGTTGTGTAAGTCACGTTGGTATATTCAAATACCAAAATTGAGCAATGTATGAGAAGTTATTAGCTAATTTTGCCTATGTGCTTTAAAATAACGTTTTTATAGTTAATTCGCATATAGGTGAGACTTATCCGGAGGACGAGCGTATCCAGGGGCGACTCGGGGGTTACGACCCGTCGACATATCAGTGAGTGGGCTTTTGTTTTTAGTATATATTTATATACTTGTTATATTTCCCAGAAATGCATTTTAAGGAAAGTATGCTTTGAAATAATATGCCAAATGCTTTTATATTCTAAATATGCATTTCATGGTTGCATATATATATATATATAAATGTGGTGCTGTGGAGGCACAGGTAAGTTCAGGTAAGTTATGTTTGATTATGTGAATCATCGATGATATGATATGTGATGAATTGATGTTGAGCTCATAAAACTGCACCTAGGGTGATTGTGATGTAGCCAGAGATGTGAAGTACATGCCAGTTTATTTACATCACCTCCCGCACTATATGCTCATATTGGATCCAACTTAAGTGCACAGTCTTATCGTACAGACCTTATTTATGGTTCTGACTCGTAGGTGACTAGCGATTTATCGCCCAGCTATTATGAGAGAATAGAATTGAGCATAATTATATTTCACCCAATCTTGTCGTACAGACCCTTTTTTAGTGGTTCCGACTTATGTGAAATATATTGCCATATAGGTCATTGTAGTGACTCCGGCTAGATTGATTTAGAGCTATGAATTCAGTTGTAAAGACTACCACAGGGGTTCCGGCTAACATATCATATTTCTATGAATTTATTCTTACCTGAATTGCTTACTCTATTATATATTGGCATGGCATATATTTGAAAATGATTATGTGAAGCATGAATTGAATTGATATGATTTCATATATATATAAATTATGTATATGCTTATATTCTGATTATGGGAAAAATTATACATGTTTTATAGCGAGGGGTTAGATATGTTGATAAAGAAAATGATTTTGCAAAACGTTTGTTTTTGCCCACTCACGTTTTCTATTTTGTGCCCTTCCAGGTTTTAAGTAAGCTTGTTGTCGGTGGCTTGAGGACGTCGGCAGTTCTGACCTACCTAAATAATAGTAGGACATTTTTGGTACTGTATAACTAGTACTTGTCCTACTGGACTGCACTTAGACTTACTATGCTCTGATTAGGAGTATTTACGTTTGTAACTAACTCCTATCACTTCTTGTTTAGTAATGCACTCTAGTAATTTGGTTTTTGATTATTCGTATATTTCTTTTCATTATTGCTTCCACACTGTGCACATGGCTACGTCACTCTCACGTGACGACCAGCATGCCTTGATCTCGGTCGGGGTGTGTCAGAATGTATCCATAGTTTACAAAAAAATTGGTACATTTCACATATAACAAAGTGGTACCTTAATAAAGAAGAATTGGTACATTATAAATAAATTAAGGTACAAATAAAAGATTAAAAAATTATGAGTACAAATGAATTTTTAAAAAATATAGGCGTTAAAAGAAATTAATACATGGGTACAAAATAAAAATAAAAAGAAAATACTACAAATTTAAAAAAATGTTGCAAGTTAAAATTGGGTACAAACTAAAAATATAAATATATGATACAAAGTTTAGGAATAAAACATAAATATATCATATGTAATTTTTCTATCATTGATTAAATATACAATGTCACGTGACGGTATACATATGGGTACAAACACAAATAAAACTTTTTTAAAAAATATTGGCACAAAAAGAAACTAATATATGGGTACAAATTAAAAATGAAAAAAAGATTGGTACAAATTAAAAATAGTTACAAACTAAAAAAATATATATATATGATAAAAATTTAGCCATAAATATAAATATACTAATTGTAACATTTTTAACACTAAAGGAATATATTTAAAAATAAAAATATTTTATTATTCACATAATTAATGATGTTATTAATACCCAAAGATCTTGATCAAAAATTGAAAATGAATAGGATTTTAATCAATGGAGTAGCAAAAAGAAGAATGTAAACCTAATTTCTCCTAATTAGGGCCTAATTATTTTGTAAAGATAATCTTCAAATAAAAATTTTAAAAATTAAAAAATTTATACAGAATTACCCCGGAGTGATAGGATATTTGCATTCCTCCACTAATATTATCCTTTATCTTTTAATGTTATTAAACAATTTGAAATTCAATTTGAAATTCAAACACAATTACGACGATTTGGGGAATTTTTTTTCTGAGAAGCGAAGTAATAAAATTAGTGAGTGACCTATTTTTCTCGTTTTATTCTTCTATATATTAATGACAAATGAGAAGTGACCACTGTTGGGGAGGTGTGTAAAAGTGTTTGATGTGTCTTGAGAGAGAGAGAGAGAGAGAGAGAGAGAAGGGTTTCTAGTAGCTGGCCGAGCTCATTGTTATCCCAAATCCCAAGCCATATTTGCTTGGCAGTGCAAGAGATGTTAAATCGCAAATATAAGAAGAGAGGAAGAGAATCCTTTTGGGGCTTCGAAGCCTTCGATCCTCTGACTCAGTTTACACAATTTCGTCACATGTTGCATGCAAAAATAAAATAAAAACAAAAGTTAATTAAAAACCAAAGCTACAGACGCTAAAGTATACACAGCAGAGACGACCACACTTGCAAGTAAACCTCATCCGCTACGTTAACCAAACCTGTTTAAATTTGCTCTCTCTCTCTCTCTCTCTCTCTCTCTCTCTCTCCCCCCCTGCTGCCGCTTCCGTCTGTATATATCCGTACAACACGTAATCATAAAACAGAAAAATAGTGCCAACACACACAAAGACAGAGCATCTCAGACGATTTGACATCTAGCTTTTAATTTTCTCTATATTTATTCATTGGGTGCTGTAGTAATGTCCTCTTTTTATTTTCATTCAAAACTCTTGATGAACTTATTTGCACCAAAGGCCCATAAAACTCAACTTTTTTCTCAATTTACCCCATGAAACTTAAAATTTCTCACTTAACCCCCAAGTGTTCACTAGGTGTCTCACTTTGCGCATCTCATTTTGCGCCATGCTGTTGAATTCTGATAAAATCTTCCTTTATGGGCTATCATCCATGGGAGGTCTACACAACTAAAGACATACTGCCACGTGGATAAAACACAATTTAAAACGAAATTAAGAAAAATACAGAGGAACAACGGCAACAAACAAACATAGCCTCCCTAGACTCGCAACTAACACCCAACTGGTGCATCATTCCTAGCATCCAACCTCTTCTATCTCTGTCTATAAAAAGAAAATTTTCAAATTGAGGTTGGTAAGAATACGGATTCCACACAATCGTAGAATAATTTTGGTATTTTTGCAATTAAAAAAAGAAGAAAAAAAATGAAAAGATGCGCAAGACTGTCACAC
Organism: Malus domestica; assembly: GCF_042453785.1. NCBI lineage: Eukaryota > Viridiplantae > Streptophyta > Magnoliopsida > Rosales > Rosaceae > Malus > Malus domestica. Next base: position 27,873,609 of record NC_091673.1, read on the forward strand.
TAATGTGGTGTGAGCCAAAAGTGCTCGATGCCTAAATTAGACTTAACCTCATGAAAATAAATCTCAAACTATAGGTCTCTTGGCTAAGGAACAGTAACGTTTCAATGCGTATGCGTGTATACATTGCCATTATATAGTGCCAGGTCATGGGCTTTAAGATGATTCATGGGCAAACCTTATGTAGTTGGTTTGTACCCCACATTATCTCGCTCATTCATCCAACAATGGTTGATTATGGGAGACGTAATGAGGGGACCAATTAGGAGTTTTGTTTAGGGATGACTCTTAACAGCATCGGTGATCATGCCTATGTCTAGCCATGTTTGTGTTATGCTAAATGTTAACACTAAAAATAAAACATTAAAAATAAACCCTGCAAAAGATGTGATTGTAGTAAAGAGTGAGCAATGATTGTTCTATTCCGAGAATTAGAAAGGTTGCTAGTCAATATAGAAACTAAACAAATACAAACTTAACAATTAAGTAAATAATGAGGGTTTTATATCATTCTACTTCAATTGAAATTGAAAATCAAAATTAACAAGTAAACAAAAGTACAGTGAACGAAAGTTTTGAGTGATTAATGGATGAAAAGCTAGGTGAAGGATTTTTCTCCCCACATGAAACATATGCATACAAATTAATCTCTAATTATTTCTTTTGTAAACCGTAAATGACAACGCCCCAAATTAATTGTTACACACTAATTAACTTTTAGCTTTTCCTAAATTCATTGAATTAGAAAACACTTTGCTCATCAAATTATTATTCTCAAGATATATTTGAATGAACGTCATGGTAGAAATACAAATCAAAGATCACCTATGAAAGTTATAAGCATTGACTAGGCCTGGCAAAAGGGTCGTGTCAGTCGTGTTCGTGTCGTTTTCGTGTAACACCTGTTATCTTAACGGGTCGTGTCGTGTCACACTTGTTATCTTAACGGGTCCTTAACAGGTCGGGTCACTTTACCCAACAGGTAAAGTGACCCGACCCGTTATGACCCGTTAAGAAAAAAAAATTTCTTAAATTTGCACATACCACACATTGTCACATAAATAATACTTCAAAACGTTAAAACACATTTGTCGTTTAAGGACTACATCTACACTCGAAAATAAGAGCCTCAAAAAAAATACATCCATACACTATTAATCTATTACAAATATTAAATGTGCAACGATATGACAAATGAAACCGTTTTTGTTTTCAAGGTTGTCAAGCCTTTCTCAAAAGTTTAAACCTTGCCAATGGAACTCAAAACTTAATGAAAGTGACCCACTAGAGTGTTTATTCGTACTTTCATTAAGTATAACATAAGATTTTGTGGTATCCACTAGTGTAAATATTTTAAATTGAAGATCGAATTCATTCATTGTATTCATATAGGGTCAAGGACTGTAGTTGTAAAAAATCATCAAAATCGGAGTTAAAATAACAGTTAAATTGTGATTTTTCGTTTATAACCGTCGAAAAGTTTTGTCCCGTTACTTAATCTTTAAATGTTTGTTTTTTGCCATTTTTTGGCGTACAAACAAGTATGACGGTTAGATCGTTGAAACTAGTTTCGTAGAATGCGTATCTCATCAAAACAATAGATTCACTAACACTTAAGAGTTTATTCTTACTTTCATTAAGTATAACATAAGATTTTGTGGTATCCACTAATGTAAATATTTTAAATTGAAGATCGAATTCATTCATTGTATTCATATAGGGTCAAGGAGTGTAGCTGTAAAAAAATCATCAAAATCAGAGTTAAAATAACCGTTAAATCGTGATTTTTCATTTATAACCGTCGAAAAGTTTTGTCTCGTTACTTAATCTCTGAATGTTTGTTTTTTGCAATGTTTGGCATATGCAATCTCGAAGTATATACAAACATGTTTGACGGTTGGATCGTCGAAACTAGTTTCGTAGAATGCGTATCCCATCAAAACAATAGATTCACTAACACTTAAAGATTTTATTCACACATTCATTAAGTATAACATAAGATTTTGTGGCATCCACTAGTGTAAATATTTTACATTGAAAATCAAATTCATTCACTGTATTTATATAGGGTCAAGGAGTGTAGCTGTAAAAAATCATCAAAATCGGAGTTAAAATAACAGTTAAATCATGATTTTTCGTTAATAACCGTCGAAAAGTTTTGTCTCGTTACTTGATCTCTGAATGTTTGTTTTTTGCAATTTTTGGCATATGCGATCTCGAAGCATATACAAACAAGTTTGACGGTTGGATCGTTGAAATTAGTTTCGCAAAATGCGTATCTCATCAAAACAATATATTCACTAACACTTAAAGAGTTTATTAATATTTTCATTAAGTATAACATAAGATTTTGTGATATCCACAAGTGTAAATATTTTAAATTGAAGATTGAATTCATTCATTGTATTCATATAGGGTCAAGGAGTATAGCTGTAAAAAATTATCAAAATCAGAGTTAAAATAACCGTTAAATCGTGATTTTTCGTTTTTAATCGTCGAAAAGTTTTGTCGCGTTACTTGATCTCTGAATGTTTATTTTTTGCAAATTTTTGGCATATACAATCTCGAAGTATATACAAACATGTTTGACAGTTGGATCGTCGAAACTAGTTTCGTAGAATGCGTATCCCATCAAAACAATAGATTTACTAACATTTAAAGATTTTATTCATACTTTCATCAAGTATAACATAAGATTGTGTGGTATCCACTAGTGTAAATATTTTAAATTGAAGATCGAATTCATTCATTGTATTCATATAGGGTCAAGGAGTGTAGTTGTAAAAAATCATCAAAATCGGAGTTAAAATAACCGTTAAATTGTGATTTTTCGTTTATAACCGTCGAAAAGTTTTGTCCCGTTACTTAATCTTTAAATGTTTGTTTTTTGCAATTTTTTGGCGTACAAACAAGTATGACGGTTAGATCGTTGAAACTAGTTTCGTAGAATGCGTATCTCATCAAAACAATAGATTCACTAACACTTAAGAGTTTATTCTTACTTTCATTAAGTATAACATAAGATTTTGTGGTATCCACTAATGTAAATATTTTAAATTGAAGATCGAATTCATTCATTGTATTCATATAGGGTCAAGGAGTGTAGCTATAAAAAATCATCAAAATCAGAGTTAAAATAACCGTTAAATCGTGATTTTTCGTTTATAACCATCGAAAAGTTTTGACTCGTTACTTGATATCTGAATGTTTGTTTTTTGCAATGTTTGGCATATGCAATCTCGAAGTATATACAAACATGTTTGACAGTTGGATCGTCGAAACTAGTTTCGTAGAATGCGTATCCCATCAAAACAATAGATTCACCAACACTTAAAGATTTTATTCACACATTCATCAAGTATAACATAAGATTTTGTGGTATCCACTAGTGTAAATATTTTAAATTGAAAATCGAATTCATTCACTGTATTTATATAGGGTCAAGGAGTGTAGCTGTAAAAAATCATCAAAATCGGAGTTAAAATAACCGTTAAATCGTGATTTTTCGTTTATAACCGTCGAAAAGTTTTGTCTCGTTACTTGATCTCTGAATGTTTGTTTTTTGCAATTTTTGGCATATGTGATCTCGAAGCATATACAAACAAGTTTGACGGTTGGATCGTTGAAATTAGTTTCGCAAAATGCGTATCTCATCAAAACAATATATTCACTAACACTTAAAGAGTTTATTAATATTTTATCCACAAGTGTAAATATTTTAAATTGAAGATCGAATTCATTCATTGTATTCATATAGGGTCAAGGAGTGTAGCTGTAAAAAATTATCAAAATCGGAGTTAAAATAACCGTTAAATCGTGATTTTTCTTTTTTAACCGTCGTAAAGTTTTGTCGCGTTACTTGATCTCTGAATGTTTATTTTTTGCAATTTTTGGCATATACAATCTCGAAGTATATGCAAACATGTTTGACGGTTGGATCGTCGAAACTAGTTTTGTAGAATGCGTATCCCATCAAAACAATAGATTCACTAACATTTAAAGATTTTATTCATACTTTCATCAAGTATAACATAAGATTTTGTGGTATCCACTAGTGTAAATATTTTAAATTGAAGATCGAATTCATTCATTGTATTCATATAGGGTCAAGGAGTGTAGCTGTAAAAAATTATCAAAATCGGAGTTAAAATAACCGTTAAATCGTGATTTTTCGTTTATAACCATCGAAAAGTTTTGTCTCGTTACTTGATTTCTGAATGTTTTTTTTTTTGCAATTTTTGGCATATACAATCTCGAAGTATATACAAACATGTTTGACGTTTGGACCGTCGAAATTAGTTTCGAAGAATATGTATCCCATCAAAACAATAGATTCATTAACATTTAAAGATTTTATTCATACTTTCATCAAGTATAACATAAGATTTTGTGGTATCCACTAGTGTAAATATTTTAAATTGAAGATCGAATTCATTCATTGTATTTATATAGGGTCAAGGAGTATAGCTGTAAAAAATATCAAAATCGGAGTTAAAATAACAGTTAAAACGTGATTTTTCGTTTATAACCGTCGAAAAGTTTTGTCCCGTTACATGATCTCTGAATGTTTGTTTTTTGCAATTTTTGGCATATGCGATCTTAAAGCATATACAAACAAGTTTGACGGTTGAATTGTTTCGTAGAATGTGTATCCCATCAAAACAATAAATTCACTAACATTTAATGATTTTATTTATACTTTCATCAAGTATAACATAAGATTCTAGTGTAAATATTTTAAATTGAAGATCGAATTCATTCATTGTATTTATATAGGGTTAAGGAATGTAGCTGTCAAAAATCATCAAAATCGGAGTTAAAATAACCGTTAAATCTTGATTTTTTGTTTATAACCGTCGAAAAGTTTTGTCCCGTTACATGATCACTGAATGTTTGTTTTTTGCAATTTTTGGCATATGCGATCTCAAAGCATATACAAACAAGTTTGACGGTTGGATTGTTTCGTAGAATGTGTATCCCATCAAAACAATAAATTCACTAACATTTAAAGATTTTATTTATACTTTCATCAAGTATAACATAAGATTTTGTGGTATCCACTAGTGTAAATATTTTAAATTGAAGATCGAATTCATTCATTGTATTTATATAGGGTCAAGGAGTGTAGCTGTAAAAAATCATCAAAATCGGAGTTAAAATAACCGTTAAATCTTGATTTTTTGTTTATAACCGTCGAAAAGTTTTGTCCCGTTACATGATCTCTGAATGTTTGTTTTTTGCAATTTTTGGCATATGCGATCTCAAAGCATATACAAACAAGTTTGACGGTTGGATCGTTGAAACTAGTTTTGCAAAATGCGTATCTCATGAAAACAATATATTCACTAACATTTAAGAGTTTATTAATATTTTCATTACGTATAACATAAGATTTTGTGGTATCCACTTGTGTAAATATTTTAAATTGAAGATCAAATACATTCATTGTATTTATATAGGGTCAAGGAGTGTAGCTGTAATAAATCATCAAAATCGGAGTTAAAATAACTGTTAAATCGTGATTTTTCATTTATAACCGTCGAAAAGTTTTTCCCGTTACTTGATCCCTGAATATTTGTTTTTTGCAATTTTTGGCATATGTGATCTCGAATCATATACAAAGAAGTTTGACGGTTGGATCGTTGAAAATAGTTTCGCAAAATGCGTATCTCATCAAAACAATATATTCACTAACACTTAAGAGTTTTTTAATATTTTCATTAAGTATAACATAAGATTTTGTGGTATCCACTAGTGTAAATATTTTAAATTGAAGATCGAATTCATTCATTGTATTCATATAGGATCAATGTGTGACAGCCCGTCCCGAATTAATGTTTTCATAAGTGTGTTTAATTACCCTAAATTTTTTTTTAGTTGGATATTTTGGGTAATAATGGACGGATAGGGATGTTTTCGGCTGTATATGTATGAATGATTAAGCTTGGAATCCTATGCCTAACGGGGCTTACAGAAATCATTTCTTTTGCCTTACTTTTCTTTTTCTTTTCCGTGAAACCCTCCACTTTGTTCCCTCAATCACTCTCTTTTTATTTTCCCTCAGCTCCCTCAAACTCAACTCTCATTATCTCCCGTCAAGCTCTCAAGCTCTCTCTCTCTCCTTCTCTCAAAACCCACGGACCAAACAACAAGTTCATCAAAACTTCATAGATCGACGAAACAAAAATCACCATCTTCTTCGTTTCGACGATACGAGTTCAACCGTACCAATTTCAGGTAAGAACTATAACGTTTTCACGTCGAAAATACGAACTCCGGTGTAGGTACTATTCATCAACTTTTTATTGGTTGATTTTTAGGACTTTTCAAGCTTATAGGAAGCTTCTTAAGATCCTTAGGAGGCTTGGAGTAGTTCGTTGGAAGTTTTTGGACGTAAGAACACGGAGAACGACAAGTTCAAAGTTTGGCCGGAGATTTCGGGGCTTTTTCCGGTGAATCCACGCAGATTTAGGGGTCAAGGAAGGTATGTATGTGTTCGTCTCGTCAATATTTCATTTTGATATAAAGTACGTCGAAAATGGTTAAGAAATGAAGAAGTTATGACACTTTGAAGTTTACCCAGAAATTCCGGCAAAACACCCACCTCCGGCGAAACCAGTCCGGCGACGCAAGGAAGAAGACGACGCGCGTGAGCAGATCTTCTAGGGGCGCGTGAGGGCGCGTCGTAGCTCAAAAAATTGTTCTAAAAATTGCTACGTATTTGTGACGTCGTGTAGATCACCGTGGTATATTCACATACCCAAATTGAGCAACGTATGAGAAAGTTATTGACGAATGTTTGTGTATGTGCGTTTAAATGATGTTTTATAATTATTTTTGTATAGGTGAAAATTATACGGACGAAGAACTTAACCAAAATAGGCGAGGGAGTTACGAACCGGCTACTTATCAGTGAGTGGGCAGTTATTTTTCAGTATATATATACGTATACTTGACGTATTTCCCAGAAAACGTATTTTAAAAGAAATACGAATTAAGTAACTTATCATGTATGCATCATATTTTAGTATATGCATTACCATAATTATGCATATTGTTGCATGGTGCTGAGGAGGCCCAGGTAAGCTACATGTGAGTAAATACATTTGATATACGTATAAAATACATATGAAATACGATTGATATACGTTTGAAATACGATTGATATACGTATAAAATACATTTGATATACGTATAGTATACATTTGAAATACGTACGAAATACGTATAATATACATTTGAAATACGTACGAAATACAGTTGATATACGTATGAGAAATGTGATTAAGATATGTTTGAGAAATGTGATTGAGATATGTTTGAGAAATGTTTGAGATATACTTGTGATATGATTCGAGATATAATTGTGATACGATTGAGATATTATGCTGATAACGATCATGAGATATTATGCTGATAACGATCATGAGATATAGTTGAGATATGATGAATTATATGATTGAGATGCGATTGAAAGCTCATTTACTTGCACACGTATATTAGTGCTCCCGCCCAGAGTTAGGGGCACAGCCTTCACGTGTATGTTCACCTCCCGCACCGCATGCTCGCCTTGGATCCAAGTTAAGTGTACAGCCTGTCGTATAGACCACTTATGTGGGTTCGACTTGTTGGTGACCCGCGATTTATCGCACAGCTTCACGTGATTGTAGCACTAGAGCATATTATATTATATACGATGATGAATTGCAGACCATATGAGGTGGTATTGAATGTGTGCAGGATATACATGTTTATACATGATTGTGATGAGATGATTATGAGCTATATATGCAGCCGAGGGCTGAGTTGATTGTGATGAGATGATTATGAATTATGTTTATAGCCGAGCGTTGAATTGATTATATGTTATCCCATCAGATTCACATAGGAGATTAAGCATTCAGTTATGATACTTGGCATGACATACCTTCATATTGTTCCGCATGATTTGATATATATATTAAGTATATGATTATATACTTTACTTCTGGGAAACTATACTTGTTTTACGGCGAGGGGTTAGTATATTCAAAAGAGAAAAGAAGGTTTGAATAAGATCGTTTTTGCTGACCCACTCAACTTTGTTTTGCGCCTCTCCAGGTTCTAAGTAGCGTATATCGGTGAATCTCGAGGTGTCCAGCTGAAAGTTCTGACAAATCACCACTCATGTAGGATCATCGTCGAGTGTTGTTACATATGTACATCTTATGTTTGACTGCACTTAGACCTTGTGCTCTGGTTGTGTATTCACACTTAAACTTAAATTAGAACCTATCGTATTTGGTTTTAATTTATTCGTACTTTCCTTATAAAATATCGCTTCCGCACAGCGCACATGGCTACGTCACGCTCACGTGACGGCCAGCATGCTTTGACTTCGGTCGGGGTGTGTCACAAGGAGTGTAGCTTTAAAAAATTATCAAAATCGGAGTTAAAATAACCGTTAAATCGTGATTTTTTGTTTATAACCGTCAAAAAGTTTTGTCCTGTTACTCTATCTCTGAATGTTTGTTTTTTTTCAATTTTTGGCGTATGCGATCTCGAAGTATATACAAACATGTTTGACGGTTGGATCGTTGAAACTAGTTTCGTAGAATGCGTATCCCATCAAAATAATAGATTCATTAACACTTAAGAGTTTATTCATAATTTCATCAAGTATAACATAAGATTTTGTGGTATCCACTAGTGTAAATATTTTAAATTGAAGATCGAATTCATTCATTGTATTCATATAGGGTCAAGGAGTGTAAATGTAAAAAATCATCAAAATCAGAATTAAAATAACCGTTAAATCATGATTTTTCGTTTATAACCGTCGAAATTGTTTATCCCGTTACTTGATTTCCGAATGTTTGTTTTTTTGCAATTTTTGGCGTATGCTATCTCGAAGCATATACAAACAAGTTTGACGGTTGGATCGTTGAAACTAGTTTCGTAAAATGCGTATCTCATCAAAACAATAAATTCACTAACACTTAAAAGTTTATTCATATTTTCATTAAATATAACATAAAATTTTGTGGTATCCACTGGCGTAAATATTTTAAATTAAAGATCGAATTCATTCATTGTATTCATATAGGGTCAAGGAGTGTAGCTGTTAAAAAATTATCAAAATTGGAGTTAAAATAACCGTTAAATCGTGATTTTTTGTGTATAACCGTCGAATGGTTTTGTCTCGTTACTTGATCTCTGAATGTTTGTTTTTTGCAATTTTTGGCGTATACGATCTCGAAGTATATACAAACATGTTTGACGGTTGGATCGTTGAAACTAGTTTCGTAGAATGCGTATACCATCAAAACAATAGATTCACTAACACTTAAGAGTTTATTCATACTTTCATCAAGTATAACATAAGATTTTGTGGTATCCACTAGTGTAAATATTTTAAATTGAAGATCAAATTCATTCATTGTATTGATATAGGGTCAAGGAGTGTCGCTGTAAAAAATCATCAAAATCGGAGTTAAAATAACCGTTAAATCGTGATTTTTCGTTTATAACCATCGAAAAGTTTTGTCTCGTTACTTGATCTGTGAATGTATGTTTTTTGTAATTTTTTGCTGATGCGATCTCGAAGCATATACAAACATGTTTGATGGTTGAATCATTGAAATTAGTTTCATATAATTCGTATCCCATGAAGTTCAATGGTGTGTGTGTGTGTGTATATATTTATTTATTTATTAAGTAGATTTAAATCTATTTATTTTGTATGTATAATTATTATAGTTTTTAGGGGTATAAAATTTGATTTAAAATTTAATATATATATATATATATATATATATAAATATAACTATTATAGTTAATATTTTGGGGGTATAATTATTATAGTATATATAATTATTATAATTATTATAGTTAATTTAATATATATATATATATATAATTATTATAGTTTTTAGGCGTATAAAATTGTTAAATTAATATATATAGTAATTATAGTATTTTTTTTAGGGTTATAAAATTATAAAATTAATATTTTGTTTATCGTGTATCGTGTTACCCACGTGTATACCCGAAACAACTCGTTATTTTAACAGGTGCTTATCGGGTTACCCGATAACGACCCGTTTCGTTATCGTGTCGACCCGAACATCTGTTAATTTCGTGTCGTGTCGTGTCGGGTTATCGGGTCGTGTCAGAAATTGTCAGGCCTAGCATTGACAAACAATTATAACTATGAAAACAATGTTACTTTTTCAAAGGATCTACTTAACTCAATAAACGTCCATTGATTTTTATACTCATGAGCGATTGTACCTCTTAACTCAATCAACTTCCCTCTTTTTTCGCCTAAATTTCTCTGCTTTTCAATTCTTCCTTTCTTCAATACCCATAAAATACGGCTGCTAATTCAAGTGTTCTTTCTACCCTAGCCGCTAATTTCGACTCTCAATTTGACCCTATGATGGTTAGGGTTCGTAGTAAAGAAAATGGAGAAGCCTTTGCTCGCCATCACCTACATCTTCTGAATGGGTGCACGGTTTGGTAGGAACCGATGCGGTTTGCCTATTCCTACCAACCCCAAGCGTCCATGTACCAAGATTCACCCTTAGTACTTAGATTTGGGGCTAAATTTCTTCTTTCCCCTTTTCTGAAAGAAATCATGATTTGCTGTAAGGTTGCCTTATGCAATCTTACGCATGCATCATTACACTTTATCACTTGCTTCGAACTCTTAAATAAGCTGTATGGAGTGGAGCTTGGTATTTAGGAATTTCGCATGTTGTACACCATACAAGAAAACGTTGATCCTGATTATTTTTTTCAATCCCAGCCAAGCATCAGATGGATTGCCTACATCATCGATTTGCCTCGCCAGATAAAGCCTGGTACAAAGATGTTTTGATTGTTAATGAAGACTGAGAGGGCGACATTTCTTGGACCAGAGTACGAAATATTCCCCTTATCAATTTTTGATGTGATAATGACGTGGAAGGTATTGATCAACAAAATTCTAAAAGACGATAGACACTAGTTGAGCAACATGTTGGGGCCTAATGCCAAGGCTGCTAGGCGGATTTAAGTAAATCTACTATATTTCGTGGATATAAGTGTCTATTTATACTTAAAATATATATAATTTCATCATAAACTACAAAGTAAAATGATATATATATATATATGTGTGTGTGTGTGTGTGTGTGTGTGTATTAAGAAGTATTGGAACATAATGAAAACATGGGGAACAAGCATATAATGTGTGTTCATTTAAGTATACAGTAAGTCCCTAATAATTTATTGTAAAAAATAAAGTACAAAATGAAGTTATCTATTTTCTGTCTAAGTGAGTCGCAGCGTAGGTAGGTTTAGGCGGGCTAGGCAGGTGCCTAGATGGTCTAAGCGGGCGCCTCAGCATGTCTAGGCACTCTTTCTTAATTTTCAATTGCCTAGGCATTAATCGGAGCGGTGACCAGTTGCTTAGCACCTAGACGGGGTCTAGGCGGAGCTAGGGGGCCCTAGGTGACGCTAGGGGGGGACTTTTAGAATAGTGTCAGTCAGTACCACCCTTAGCTGATTAATAGGACCTTCAAAGTCATTAATGTTGAACATCGAAACTAGAAGTGGTTTATTAGTCCAGAAAGGCTTAAAGAGCATGGAAGGGACACCATTATAGACCACTATTATAACAATCCCATTATGGACTTAGCCTAGGTTGATGCAAAGGCAGCCAAGGATAGGAAAGATTTGGTGAAGGTCCCAGAAAGTCCCTAAATCAGAGAAGAAGAGGAAACGACCTAAAGGTGCTACGAAGAGGACAATGATGTTAGGCTTTCCAAGAAGAGCTCTGGTGCGGCTAGGAGTTTAGCCATTCCCCAAGAGAGAGTCGACGAAGTGCTCGAGTTCGGGGATCCCACTTTATTCGAGCTAAGGCTACTTGAGGTGGAACAACAACAAGCTTTTATAGTTAAAGAAGAAGGGGATACGAGACTTTCCTTAAGCAACGGTGAAGGTTTTGTCGACGTTCTTGAAAGCCAGGTTCTTATGGTCAAGGAACAACAATATGATCAGTAGCCACATCAGCAACAACAATAATAATAACATCATCATCAACAACAACAAGATGACCCTGCCCCTACTCCTAACCAAGAGGTAGATTCTAAGCGATGTGTTGCCCTTATTCTGAGGAGCGAAGCAGTGATAAGCAACTCTGCTATGCTCCCTCCATCATTCACCGGAGCATCAAGTTCTTCTGATAAGGTTGTGAGAGGAGTCCATTCTTCTCTTATAATCAAGTATGTCCACGATCGCGAAGTGTTCACCTTCAATGTAAGCGATCTTCACAACATAAATCATGTTCAAGCTCTGATCCATTCGACAACTTGCCTTACTGACTTTGAGGAATTGATTGCAGAGTCTAATCATTTGGTCAGGAATTGCTACCAAAGCCGATACATGGTGAGTCCTTCTTACTTCTTTAATAATTTGATGTTGCTTCCTTTAGTTTTTTGTCTTGTTTTCATGAATATGCAAAATCATGCTCATGCTTTGACGAAGGCTACAATCTTGGAGATATGTAGGTAGTCCAATATGGATTCAACCACAACCCCCCCCCCCCCCAAAAAAAAAAACCTCAAACTCTCATTCTTTCATAATAAGAAATATAATTTGATTATTCCATGACTTTTATTTTAATGGTACATGATATAGCATAATATCCCATATATCACACTACTTTGAAATTATGCAAAAATGCAAGTCTAAAAACTCCAAAGTGTTAGTGTAAGAGAAGTCTGAAGTGCGGTTACGATTAAGCACAGACATGGGGACATGGCCTCATTGTCCTGTAGCTTTTAATGCACCATCCGACTTCTGAAAATTTATGCAACCTAAGGGTGTAGGTTACACAGTCAAACTTGGGCCTTGGCCATTTGAGGGAATAATAAAAAATGATTGTGTGATTCTCCCTATGCCAGTGCCTCTATTTATAGTAAACCAAGGGGAGAGGATTAACTTGTCCTCCAAGTAAGATCCTATAAGGAAATAATCACTAGAAAAATCGTTAATCTAGACTCCAAATCTAACTGGGATTTACACAATCACATATTAAATAATATTCATAACAAATAGTAAAAGGCCCAAACTTTGGTACAACATCATACAAGCAATGGTTTTGGGGAAGGGAAGGGGGAAAGAGGGAAATAGAACTTAGGACCACAAGTACAAAAGTGAATTTTCTTAACTGCTTGAGCTACAAGCCATTTACATAAATCTTCTTTTGCAAAAATAAAGTGTTTGTAAATTAATATATCAGTCAATACTTATTTTAGTTGAAAGATGTTTGGTGACCAAGTAATGTGACGACCCATCCCTAAATTTCTATGTAATTTTCTCCCCGAGTGTGTAAATTGACATTTATGCCCTGGTTGGCAAAGTGACGTGGATGTGGCTATTTGGTTTTAAATTATTTTCCTCATTATCGTAATTAATTAGTAATCGTTGTTACGATTGTGTGAGTGTGAGTTAGACCCGAATCGGAGTGGTAACGAAAAACTTATGCTTAGTTAAAGTAAGTTAACAATGGGTAAAATTGTACACGCGTGTGTTAATTATCCAATGTTAGAAACACTATTTTTGATAAGGGGACATATTTCGTGAAATTTGAAATGTGTACCAAACCTTATCTTTTTCTTCTTTTAAAAATTGTCCTGTGTCCCCTTTTTCCTCACCATCAATCACTCACTTTCCCTCTTTTCCTTCAACCAATCAGACACTCCCTCACTTCTCTCATCCAATCAAATCATCTCTCTCTCTCATCTTCTCCTTCTCTCTCTCACCGTGACTCCCTCTTCTCTGCAACAACAAGGACCATACATCAAATCTCACAAATTGAGCTTGCAACCACCATCATCACATTTCTCTCATCCTTACGAATCCAACTATACAAACCGATCGTAAAATGGTTGAGTTTTGAACACCCAACTAAGAAGCTCCGACTCGGGCGAGTTTTCCCTGACTTGTTCCCGGCCGAGTTACAAGCTTTTGGGATGTTTGGAAGCCTCCACACAACTCCCTTGAGTCAATAGCCTAAGTTTGAAGTTGAGTTAACGTGGAAACACAGGGTTTCGAGGTGAAGAAAATAAGTCCGAAACTTTCGAGGCTTTTTCAGGCCACTTCCCATCCATTTTTGGACTTTTGGAAGGTACAATCTTGTTCTACTCTTCTCCAGCTTCATTTCCATATAAAGCACGTTGAAAATGGTTGAGAAATGAGCAAGATATGAAGTTTTGAAAAATTTCTAGAAATCGACAACCTTTCATAGTTTCCAACGAACCAGACAGAGGCGCCGGTGGCGACGGCGGTAGAGGTCCACCAAAGAAGAAGACTAAATATTCCGTTAAACTTAACAAAATATTTTGGCACCGTTACCGTTAGCGGAATATTCCGTCAAGTCTGACAGAATATTCCCTGAAGTCTGTCAGTTTCTAACCTACGCATGGGTGCGTGTGTGGCCGTGGGCTAGGCGGCGCGTGAGGGAACGTCTAGCCTTCGACCGGCGAGTGCTTGACGTGTATGGGTCCATGACATTGAGGAGAATGTTTTGGTATATTTAAACCCTTCATTTGAGCAAACAATGGGGGTTTTTCCTAGCCTTTTAGTATATGTCCTAATTAACTAATTAGTATAGTTGTGTTGCATATAGGTGAGAACTATCTCGAGGACATACGAGGACAAGCACGGCTAGAAGGTTACGATCCATCGACGTGTCAGTGAGTGGGCATTTTGTTTTTATATATATTATATATAAAGTTTTATAGTTTCCATAAATGATTTTACGCCTATATGCCATGATTTTTTTAATTTTGAAAATGCTGTTATGATGTTGAGATTTATATATTGTCATGGCATATTCACATATATTATATTTTGCTCATCATACATGCTTGCATTGGTGTAGTACTCGCTCCGGGTCAAGGCCAGTCTTTCACGTGTATGTGCACATCGCACCGCACGTTCACTTTGGATCCATTGTAGGTGCCAATCCTGTTGTACAGGTTGCCCTAGGCAACTCCGACTTGTATGTGCTGCGCTTAGCGCCAGTCTTCACATGATTGTAGTACTAGTTATATTATGATTACACAAAGTCCTGTTCATGTTAGGAATTATCTGCATGAACTCGTGTGTTAGCATAGATTAATGAGCACATGATTTTATTATGCTACTATTGAGATATTTTGCGATTTGGCGTATTTATAGATTTACTGTTGATTTACAGTTGTTTTCATGCATATATGTAGTATGATTTTCTGGAAACTATACAGGTTTTACGGCCACGGGTTAGTATGTTCTGAAAATAAATGTGTTTTATAAACCTTTGTTTTTGCCCACTCACCTTTCTGTTTTTCGCCCCTCCAGGTCCTAGATAGCTGAATTCTCTATGGCATACGAGGAAATCTCTGGTGATTCTGACATACGTCTAAATGTAGGAACTTTTCTTGTTATGTAATAAGTACTTAGCTAGTTTCGACTGCACTACTTATGTCATCTATGGTCTGAACATTTGTGCTTTATGGGTTCTTCCCACCACTGCGCACTCTCTACTTTAGTTTAAATAATTGTTAGTTTGGTTTAAATTTATCCACATTTTTATACTTCACTTTCCTTTATGGTTACGTCACCTTCGGGAGACAGCCAGCATGCCTCGACTCCGGTCGGGGTGTGTCAAGTAAGCTTGAAAGTAAGAATGAAATTCACAATTGCATAGCT
Source organism: Malus domestica (assembly GCF_042453785.1). Classification (NCBI taxonomy): domain Eukaryota; kingdom Viridiplantae; phylum Streptophyta; class Magnoliopsida; order Rosales; family Rosaceae; genus Malus; species Malus domestica. Next base: position 27,889,326 of record NC_091673.1, read on the forward strand.
AGATGTGGAAAACCAAAAGTTTTCCTTTTTAAGCAATTCAAAACTACGAAGAAAAGAGAACTGCTTTGGTTCTTTGATGGCATGATTCAGGCTTATCTACGGCTGCACTCCCTAAAACTCAAACTCGCTTTCACTATACCGTGTGAAACTCATTTTTTCTCACTTCACCCCATTTTCTTACTTGCATAGTTACGAGAGAACAAGTATATGACGTCTCTCACTATGCCTCATTTTTTAAATTTGGCAAAAATCTGTCAAATTTATGAATGAAGGAGTGTGAAAATCTCCACCTTAAAAATAAATAAAGATCTCATGTTTGCTTTGGAAAATCGCCACTACAACAATACATTCTAAATAACTGAAAAGCTAATTACACCCAAGTTCAAATTGCCTTCCTCATAAATTAGGCCAAGTAAGAGCGAGGATGAGTTTCAAGGGGTGTGCCATCAATAAGTCAAAGAATTATGGTTGTTGAGTTAAATTTAAACAAACTCGAACAGTCTAGACTCTCATAAACTAGGACTCACTTACTCCCTTGTAACCAATTTTTTACTCCCTCATCCCAATTGTCATTTTGTCTTGATAAGTCAATATTCTAAACCAGTCTAAGGCATATTTCAAAGTGGTTTATGTGCGTTTGATCCCTATATATATAAGAATCAAAAGTCCTTTCATAGTAGTTTATGTGAGTTTGATGCCTCTATATGAGAACCATGTTAGAAGTATCCCCTTAAAGCCATTCATTTAATGTAATATATTTTGGAATACTTATTTTGTTAAGCTCTTATTTAGTTTAACGGAAGGGCAATGTTTATTGTTAATCACTATTTAATGTATTATGTGTTTAATCAATAACAGAATCAAAGGAAATTAATCAACCTAAGAGAGAAGGGATCTAAGTGTTAGATCAATGAGACCTTTGTCTTATGTTCAATCCTAAAACCACACATAGGATTGTCAATTAGGCATTGACAATCCGTTAAGTCTAGTATGTGTTAGATCAACTCAATCGGGAGTATGATCAGTGGCGGCAGAACCTTGAGACAAGGATTGGCCTAGGCCCATCCTAAGTTTTTCTTTGCAACCCTCCTTCTATTGGTATTATTCTTCTTTCATTTAGAATCCTCCTCTTATTGGTCAATGTTACAACAATTCAAACCTATTCTTTCGTATTCCAAATTTCAACTTCCAAGTCTGATTGCATCCCACCACTAACTCGATTACTTTATTATGTATGTCACATAGCATTTGATAAAATAAAAAAAAACAAAAAAAAAACCCTAACACTAATCCTTCACTTTTAAATGAAAAAAAAATCTACTTTGATTTTTCTATTTCACGGTGCAACCCAGAAGCAGGACTCCAAATCTACAAAGCTAATCTTCTTCTCATTTTATGAAATTTCATATATATTGTCATACCAAATTCAAATTAATTCAACAACAAGATTTGTGAAATATATCTTATTCTCTATAACTTTTTATTGTTTATCCTCTATCTTACCTCTTATTTAAGTTTTAGTGCTTATAATTTTTTTTATTGATTCACACTATTAAATTTAATAGTATAGATGGCAAGGTTATCATGTAACAAGTAATTGTGTACATTTGGATGTACTTTTAAAATAACTGAAAGCGCATTTGGTGAAAGTGTTTTTAGGTTTCAAAAGTATGGAAGAATCACCAATTATATACTTCTTGTAAGAAGCAATTCAAGTTCTTTTTCGGATTCACTTGCACTTTAACTAAGGATTGGTTCTATAAACACTTTCATTAAAAGCATTTTCAGTCATTTCCAAAACACTTTCAAACACATCACTGACAATGAATATGTTACTATGATGTTTTGTTTAGTAGTTTTGTAATGTGTTATCTGCCAATTTTTTTTTAACATTTGTGAAAGGCCTCTTCTCATATGAATTTCTGGCTCCGCCACTGAGTATGACTATTATCAAAGTCATTAATGTTAGACACTAAGACAAACACATAGGTTCTCTAAAGGTTGTTGAGTACACTGAACAACGATCAACAGAGAGTTCTAGCATACATCTTTATATACTAAAACCGAATACGGGTGGTACTCCAGTGCTTGGACATTTTTGCCCCTCGATTTTTCCTCTATTTGGCCTGTTATTGCTTTCTTTGTATAGTTGAGTGACTCTTCTGCTAACAAAAATGCCCCTGGCTTTTCTCTTTTCTTACCGTTTGTCTCACCCCTTGGCCATTCTTCTGGTTGACGGATTTGCCCTTTGGCTTTTTTCATGGTTTATGAGAGCACTTCCACCGGGGGTGGGATAGGCCGGCACACAGCCAAAAAAATGGCCTGGCACCTAGGGAACTCTCTCCAGCCCAGTAGATTGCCTGGCACCCAGCCCAAGCTGGTCTCCAGGCCAGCCTAAAATTGACAGACCTTGGGACCGGCCCGTGTGACCTCATGCGCTAGGCGCGTGGCACGGATGCGCGAGTGGGTAGGAGTAGCAGACACAAAAAGTAGAGCAGGCCCGCATGCGCAGTGCACTCAGCCAAGTTGAGGGGGAGGCCACGTGGCCCAACCTGGGCTGTTGGATTTCCAACGGGTAGTTTTTCTAGACTGTTGGATTTCCAATAGTAAAAAAAATTTGAATTATAATTTTGATCTGGACCGTTCGATCACAAATCAACCGTTTGCGTTTTTGAACCCAAAAATTAAAAAAATAAATAAATAAAATGCCCCAACGGTCAGAATTATGACAGTTGGTCACGTGGCACCTTATAGGCTGCTGGATTTGAATATTTTTCAAATCCAATGGTCCAGATTAATTAACTAAATTAAAAATTATGAAATTTAAAAAAAAATACAGAAAAATTTTAAAAATTTTATTTCTTTTTCTATAAATACCTAGCCCTCATTTCAATAAATTTCAATATTTTTTATACTTTCTACATTTCAATATTTTCTACACTTTCTACATTTCAATATTTTCTATACTTTGAGAGAAAAAAATGACTTCGTGGAAGCTCATTGAGGATGTTACGTTGTGTGAATGTTGGGTTCACACAACTCATGACCCGATTATGGGTAATGAGATGGATAAGCGAGAAATGTGGAGTAAATTACGAAAGCATTTTGCGATGTACATGGAAAAGGCGCCATAAGTAGTCAAGGTCGTTGGAAAAAAACTCAACGCATCCTTTACTTGTTGTGTATTCCACCCACATCAATATTTTAATTTATTTATTTGTGTTACACCTACACTTTATAATACTGTCTTATCCCACATTTATAGGCACTACAAGCACAAGCTTTCTACAATGCGAAGAACCACAACAAATCATTCAACAAATGGGAATGTTGGGAAATTGTCAAAGATTGCCCCAGATACAAAATTGTGGCAACCGGTCCAGAAGTTGTCATGCACAGTATGGGTCTACACAGTTCGCTAGAAGCAGACACGGCCCAACAAGAAGGCGACACATTTGAAGACACGAAAGGGACGACTGAAGAAGTGCCGTAAACCCAACCGACTCATCAGTCCCTCAGGCCTCAAGGTAAAAAGGCATCAAAGAAAAAAGGTAGTTCTTCCAAAAATGACTACACTAAATATATGGAGGAACTTGCTCGCCAAGGTGATCTGAAGATGGCGCGGGAAGCGGCTAGAGATGAGGAAAATGCTACTGCTATGGCAGCAAATTAGCAACTACTGAGAGATGTGATGTGGCGGCTGAGAGACAAAGAGAAATAGTTAATCGAGAGAACGATATGATTAGAGAAGCACTTAATCGAGAAAATGAGATGCTTAAAGAAAAAAGGATAGCTCAAGCAGATCGTGACATTATGAACAAGTCTCTAGTAGGGCTGTCTTCGAATTCAAAATATTTTTGGACATCGAAAAAAAAAGACGTCGTATGAAGGAGGCATGCAAGAGATGCGGAAACAAGTCAAAGGAGTTATATCTACACAAATCCTAGCAACGAAGATCCTAGCACCACATATCCTAGCTCCAGAGACTTTGTATAATTTCGTATTTATTTGTAGTACTTTATTTAATTTCTTATGTAATTTTTATGTAATTTCGTCTTTATTTTTAGTACTTTATGTAATTTCTTATTTATTTTTATTTATAGATGTAATTTCTTATTTATTATTAGTACTTTGTGTAATTTCTTATTTATTATTAGTACTTTATGTAATTTCTTATTTATTTTTAGAACTTTATGCAATTTCAAATTTATTTTTTGTACTTTATTTAAACACATCAAATAAGTTTACATAACCTCACCAAATAAACTTTAAAAAAAAACACACCAAATAAATTTATATAAACTTCAAAAAATACACTTTATTCTTCAACCACAAACTCATTTTAATTATCTTCACCTTCTTGCAATCCCCACTGGTGCTTAATCAAGTCATTCTGGCGGGTTACGTGCCAATATGGCTCTTGCAAATCAGTGTACTATTGAACGATTAATTCATTGTAACGTCCATGCCGTTCTAACAGCTCGTGTTGCACGGGATCTTCAGTCCGATCATGGCATAGCAGATACTTGTTCTTGAGTTGTTCATTGGATCCGGCTCGTATTCATCGACGACATCATAATCATACTCATCTTCCACAATCATGTTGTGGAGAATAATACACATCATCATGATGGATTGAAGAGCCTTGGCTTCAAACATTCTAGCAGCAGACATGACAATCGCCCAACGAGCTTGCAAGATACCAAAACAACACTCCACATCCTTCCTACACCCCTCTTGACATTTTGTGAAGTGTTTTTCTTTTTCACTCTGTGGATGTGGCATTGTTTTGACAAAGGTTGGGTAAATGCCGTCTGCAAGGTAGTATGGTCCCTCGTATTTATGGTCATTAACCCAATATGTGCATCTCGGCGATTTTCCTTGCACCAGTTCGTCGAACAGTGGAGATTAGGCAAGGACATTTAGGTCATTTTGAGCTCCTGAAACACCAAAAAAACACATGCCAAATCCATGTATCAAATGAAGCCACTGCTTCCAAAATGATACTTTTGGCTCATTTTTTTTGTTGCCATAAGCTCCTTGCCACGCACTTAGACAATTTTTCCAAGTCTAGTGCATGCAGTCGATGCTTCCAATCATACCAAGGAAGCCTCGCATCTCACCCTTCCTCAGAAGCCTTCGCATGTCCCTTGGCGTGGGTGTTCAGAGGTACTCATTGGTGTACAGGGCTTCACTTGCAGAGCAAAATTGCATCAGGGACTCCAGAACAGTTCTTTTTCCCATCCTTGCAATCTCATCCACTTGATCTGCAGATGCTCCATATGCAAGCATTCGCAAGGCAACCGTAATTTTTTGCTCAGGAAGAAGACCTAGAACATGAAAAGCATCTTTTTTTTGCACAAAATATGGATAATGGTTGCAAATAGCACTCATGATTTTGTCGAACAAACTTCGTTGCATTCTAAAACGACATCTAAAAATATGATCAGGGAATACACTGTTGGAAATAAAATAATCTTCCAAGAGATCTTTACCACGTCTTTCCTTTTTTCTATCAAAGTTTGCGGCATGTCTAGGTTTGGCTATCTAACCCATAGCTTCCATAACACGATGGGAATGTGAGGTACTCTGCCTTCTATGGTCATCATCCTCACCCTCCTCCATTGCGAAAGCCTCATCTCCACCTCTACCTTCCTCGAGATTGATCAATTCTTCCTTTGTGTGCCAACAATCTTTTCTGTTGCTCCTCAAATTGTTTATGCACTCTTCTTGAAGAAGACATTGTAAAAAAAACTCAAGATTTGAAAACGATGAAGAAGGATTTTGTGCTAAAAAGAAGGATTAAGTTTGGTGTGAGGATGGATGTAGAGATGTAGGGTTTATATGGACAAAAAAAGAAAGGATGAGGTTCTAGACAATGCCACGTGGCACTACATGATTGGTTGAAAATCTTATCGAAATCTTAGCTAAATTATTGCTAACAGAAAGTGACACGTGGCACGTCGGGATTGGTTGAAAATCTTATTGGAAATCTATCCACAAAATAGTACGTTCGGATAATGACACATGGCGTAATAAGATTGGTTGAAAATCCTATCGTAATCTTGGCTAAATTATTGTAAATAGATAGTGACACGTGGCGCGTCGGGATTGGTTGCAAATCTTAGCGGAAATCTATTCACAAAATAGTACCTTTGGATAATGACACATGACATGACAAGATTGGTTAAAATCTTATTTGAAATTAAAACTATTTTATTTATTTATTCTTTTTATAAAAAATTTAAAATATTTTAAATGGGCTGAGTGCCAGTGAATTTTGTAGCGGTGGAGATCGTTTGTGCCAACACATTTTTAGACTTTGTGCCAGCGCATTTTTTTAGGGGTGGAAATGTATTTGGCCCTATTACTGTTCATTGGAGTCTATTACTGTTAATTGAGTGGATAAATGTGCTGAATGCTGGCGTGTTAAGGGTGGAATTGCTCTGATTGGTTTTGGTGGTTCCTGCAGAGAGAATGTGGGAATTGACTGTGCCACGTGTTAGTCATCGTGTTGTGCTCTTTTTGGGGTTTATTTTGCTTCGTTTCCGTTTTCTTTTCTTTCTTATTCCCGTTCCCTCTTCTCTGTCGCTCTCGGTTTGTTTTTCCTTTTGTTCTCCACTGTCTGCTTCCCTTTCGTTTTCTTTTGTGTTTTGGTCATCTCAGCCCCGCTTTTCTCGCTTTACAGCTACTTCCTTCTCTGGACAGCTCTTTGGTGCGTGATTTTTTTTCCATTTTTATCTTCCTTTGTAGATTTTTGTGTTAGTTTGTGAAATGGGTTTTCTTCTGTTGTGTTTTGAGAGATTGGGTGATGGGTTCTTATGGATTTTAATGTTTTAAACTCTGAGAGGAGTCGGTGCCTGTGGGGAGAGAGGTCTGGGTTTCAGTTTTCAAACCAGAGGAGAAAATGGAAATTTTTGACATGGGTTTGTCAAAAATTCAGAAATCAAAGAGGATTTCACGGGTTTTAGGTTGTGCTTCTTAATGACCATGTCTTTTACTCACAATTGGCAACATCATCCATGAATGCTTGCTGCAGGTTTTCGGAAACTTAGAGAGAGAGAGAGAGAGAGAGAGAGAGAGAGAGAGAGAGAGAGAGAGAGAGAGTTTGGTTATTCTGTTATAACACAGGTAGTTGGTCCTAAAAGAATTATTCCTGTTAAGCAAAGATAATTGCGTGGGGTATGAAATGTGTTGTAATTGTTTTCAGCTCATATTTTTGACAAGTCTGGGATAAATTGGTGGGTTAACTATGTGTGTTTCTTTGCTCGCTGGTCAGCTTTTCTAATTTCTATGTAAACCATTGATTTTATTTGGGAAATAAATGGAACCCCATATGTTTTTTGCTTAAAGTATTGATCTTTGAGTGTTACTCAGTAGATATTAGATCGATTGGAGGCTACCCATTTGAAAAAGAAGACAGATCACATGGATGATGGATCATGTGAGGTTCTCCAATTATTTGAGATCATATGGAAATATTTAAGTTGTCATAACTAAAATGATCTGAAAGCTTATTGAGAATTGTTGTAATTTTCTTTTCATTGTAGTACTTTCTTAAACTAATTAGAGCTAATGATTGTTAATTCATTAGCATTCAGTGCATATGCTTATTAATGTCTGTTTGTTATCTTAGTGGCATATGGTGGTTTAGTTGCACCCTGCACACATGCAGCTCAAGGATGACCCCAAATTGTTCCTCCTGAAATGATGTTGTGTTTATTTGTAAATTTTGCTGCTCATCTGCAATTCACCTTTTGTCTTTTGATATCTTTTACAGGTGCAAAACGCCATAGAGTATTTAAACATCATCGGGGCCTTGGATGAGAACGAGAATCTGATTGTTTTAGGTGGGGAGAGATTTATTATGCTTTCAATATCTCAAATATTTTGCATTGTTAATTTTCTGTTACTTTCGTTGCTGCCTCGCCTTTTTTTTTTGCCCTTTTAACTCTATCATCCAACTAACGTTTATAATTACCTTGGATAGTTCTATACTAAACTAAAGGAAACAACCCAAATGAGTCTTTCCATCAGGATCGCCCAGTCCACCAAGAGCCTCCAACTTGAAACCAAACGGGCAAAAAACAAGTAGAGGTTGGTTGCCTGCAATCTAAACTCCCAATAGTTAGGCTTTAAATTTGTCAACTTTTGGATTTTCAATTAAACCGACCTCAAGTGGATAAAGCTTGGTTATTGTTGTTCATTTTTTTAGTTAATTGTTTGGTTTGGTCGGTACTAGATAATGTGTGATCATGATGAAAAGATTAACAAGTTAGCATTTGAGGTTATCGAGAAAGCCACTCCGGTTTCAAGGCTCACCATGTTCTCCTCTTGCAAGGTAATAATTACATTATTTGTTATCGCAATTGGATTTTCAAATTTGTGTCTTAAATATTATTTATGTTTGAATATTTTTGTTGAATAAATTTGTGTCTTGAATATATGAAGTGCAAGTTCAGTGCAAATGGAGGCCAAAATGAGTTAGGGGTGAGGGTCGGAGATCAATAAGTACCAAAGAGCGATCACTTTCGCTACCTAGGATCTATCTTGCAAAAGAACGAATAATTAGATGGAGACCTCAACCATAGAATACAAGATGGATGGATGAAGTAGAAGAGTGCATTTGGCGTGTTGTGTGACCGTCGTATGCCACTGAAGCTCAAGAGAAAATTTTATAGGACAGTAATAAGGCCGGCGATGCTGTATGGCACGGAATGTTGGCAGCGAAGCATCAACACGTACATAAAATGGGTGTAGCAGAGATGAGGATGCTTCGTTGGATGTGTGGGCACATAAGAAGGGATAAGATTAGAAATGAGGATATCCGAGATAAAGTAGGAGTAGCTGAAATTGAAGGAAAGATGAGAGAAAATTGGTTACAGTGGTTTGGACATGTGCAAAGAAGGTCTACTGACGCTCCGGTTAGAAGATGTGACTACGGGATAGAGGTCCAGGGCCGAAGGGGTAGAGGAAGACTTAGGAAAACTTTGAAAGAGACTCTAAGAAAAGACTTAGAGTACTTGGATCTAATGGAAGATATGACACAAAACCGAGCGCAATAGCGTTTTAGGATTCATATAGCCGACCTCACTTAGTGGGAAAATGATTTGTTGTTGTTGTTGAGCTAAATTTATTGAGTTATCTGAATAGATCTTAAATCTTAAATCTCATTGCTTGGTCCACAATTCATGAGTCTCATGTGAAGGCTGCTTTTAACGATGTCCACAATTGCAGTTCTATAAGCACTAGGTGGATCATAAGGTCAATCATGTGCGAATTCCGTTGGCAATCACTTTCAGTATATTCTCTATCTTCTTCAACCTCAGTTTGATTTTAATTAAAGCAGAGCATGCCTTGAGTCACTCACATCTGTATATTTGGAATACATTGTGTTCTGTATTTATTTTTAGATTGGAAAAGGTACCGTTTGGTTAATAGTGATCCTCAACTTTTGTATTCGCAGGAAACCACTACAAAGGTTACTACCCAAAAACCCTGCTCAGCTGCAAATAAAGGCCCATCACTGACTGTTAAGAAGGCATACATTAACAGCTCTGAATCTAAAGAGAGCTCTGAATCTGAAGATGAGGTTTGTGTTCATGCTTAAATATTTGTATCATCTGAAAAACTTGCCTTTACATGTTCTATACAGTTTTGAAACACAAAATAGCACACCTTTGTTTATCTATGGATATATTTCCAAAATATTTTAAACACTCACGGCAACGCGTGGGCACTTTTTCTAGTGTCATCTAAGGACTAATTAGTTGCAATGATGCAAGGGTCGGAGACACCACACATGCCTTGTGGATATGTCTTTGATCATTGGACAATGTGACAAAGTACATGGCTCATCTTGGGCCTGTTCCTAGAGCATTGTTAAGGTCGTTAATTTATTCATAGAGACATGTGATTGTACAATAAAGGATCTTTAACCTTCCATAGTGGAATAAAAATACTCTAAAATATGATTCGAGAGTCTTGGCAAAAGCATATGAATATGACTTAGGAAGAATGTTCCAAATCATATTCACAAGAATCATATAGAGAAGTATCACGTTGGATAGTAGACATGAAATAAATTATTAACCAAACAATTTGGTCAAGAGTATTGAATTAAAGTGGGACCATATTTCATTGTAGTTGTAACTAAATAGGTTATCTAACTACTTCTACTTAACTTGGGTAGCCATGATATACTGCTAGGTGTCATTAATAGTTTGTCAAAGCCCTAAAGATTAGCAATCACTAATCTTCATCATAGGCAGAATAGAAAATAAGTCAATTCACAATCGATTATAAGAGGTACAATCTCTCACTGCCTCGCTGATTGGGAACCTAATGGATCGTACACCATATAATGAAGAACATGAAGAAATATAAATAAGATGGATAAGATCAATTAAATAGTTTAATTGAGTATAGTGAAGTTCCATTAATAAGTTAATTAATCATACGAATAAGTTTGTATTGGGCTCTAAAATAGTTTAGGGTTTTCGAGGCCCAATGGCTTTGCTTCAGAAGGCCCATTAGGCTTAAGTTTATGACAACTTAAGACCAAAGGAACAAAAATCCCAATATTAAAGGGCAAGGCGGGCTATGCTAGAGGGTAGAGACTAATACACCCATGCCACTCAAGTTAGAGTGACTGTAAAAGGGGTGTTATAACTACAACCTCATTAGGATTGTTAGAGTATAAAACTTGGAGGTACATTCTCTCCTTTTCTCTCTATAACAGCCCGGCCACTGTAGGAGGATAATCCTCCTTTAGTTCTTCCATCTCATCTTCACATCTCACCCTTGGTGTGAGTTAGAAGCACTATCCTTTTGATGCTTGAAGAATCATTTCATCAAATCCTCAAGGAGCAGAGGAGCAAGGAATGAGCAAAGATCCAAGGATTCAAGGAGTTAAATCCATGGAGCATAAGAAGAAGATTGAAGGTCCTCGCATGGGTGAAAACCTTGTGAAAACAAGAATGAACTTCAAGGGTATGAAAGCTCAATCTTTCTTCTTTCTTTTATGAAAAGAGTCTTGGTTCACCTCAAGCCCTTGAATTTCATGGGACCTACATTTGTTTTGAGTTCATGCTTTCATTTGATTGTTAATATATTCATGTGTTGCTCAAATAATCTCTACATAGCCAAAGCTTTTCCTTCAAACCAGGCATCGTGAGTTTGATTCATATTACACTATTGTCACAGTGGCGTAAGTTTGATAAGCGTGCGCTTTATATATTAAATGTTAGGACCGTGTACCTTTTCTTTTCCCTTATTTTATGATTAGTCACCTCTTTATTATATAGGCATCTCAGTTATGAGTTCAATTTTGAACTCAAAAATAAGAATTGCTCTCCTTGCACTCAAATTTTCCCGGCCCAATGTAAGAATTTGATTCCCAACTAATTTTAGGGGTGTGCTATCCATACAACCTTTTTTACTTCTTACACACATCTTGTTACTTTCTGTCATTTGATCTGACGGCCGGAAATTGAGAAGGGTATGTGAGAAGTAAAAAGAGGTGTGTAGATAGCACACCTAATTTTTTCACACAATTTTCCAGCTCATTGTGAAAGGACTAATTTATGAGGAAGGCAATTGGAACCGGAGTACAATGGACAGACACCTCTATCCATTATCCGTCCCTCTGTGGAAAGCCTAATATATGAGAAGGGCAATTTGAACTTGGGTGCAATTAGCTTGTTTATTATCCAGAATGAATTGTTGTAGTGGCGATTTTGCAAAGCAAAAATGAGATGTTTATTTAATTTTAAGGTGGAGATTTTCACTCCTCCATTCGTAATCCATCTATTGATATTCGTCAGAAGTCACCAAAAAGTATAAGAGAGAAGGAGGAGAGCACAATTCTCTCCCATTTTCCTGAAGAATAACTGATGCTCAATCCTCAAGCAGAGTTCAAGGCAAAACAGTAACCTAAAACATGAACACAACCGCTGTAAACGTCCTCCCGTTCACATTTTCCGGTGAGGTTGTCGTCACATGTCAATCAACCTTGTGGAAGAAGTGTCATATAGAACGATTACATGCAACCACGATTGATAGTTTACGACCTCCACAGCGAATAACAATAATAATTTGCATAAAAAACGAGTAATAATAGTTTACGTTAACTACTATGGTAATCCACATTCCGTCAACTCCATGTATTTTCTATCAAATATAGGGGTGATTAGGACTTTTATGCATCGAACAAATTTGTTAAAACGAAAAAGAATAAGAAAATTTTATTTCAATTTTTATGTTATTTAGTTTTTAAGGTTGTGAATTGAATTTTCAAATTTACACCCAGTTTAATGAAAAACAAACGGAGTTCACGGAACGGACCAAAAACGGCAAACGTGAGTGAGTTTGAGAACCACAGAAAACAAAAATAGATTCAGGGACAACAATGAACCAGTGACAAGGTCAGCGACGATTTTCGTAACCAACACTAACGTTTACAAATAGCTATTTATTTCAAAAAGTAACAACTTAAAGATGATGCTGCTAAGTTCTAAAATATATCACTGTTTGGTATGAAGTGCATCTACATGTCTCGCAATGAACAAGAATGAACTCATCGGATCACAGGAGTAATGAAAGGTATGAAGACGTGATAGAATTAATATCATGTAAGAAGTTTGATACACCAGATAAGATATAGGCAGACAGAGCACCAAAACTCAATGCAACAAGTGAGAAAATGAAGCACCCCAAAAAGTCCTATTTAACAGCATTGCTTAGTTTTGATGTGTCAATCAATGGCGATAATGAGGAAACCGACAGATACGTACAATAGGAAAACAGGGTAAAGTGCAAGGGCTTTTCTCCTGGGGTTGACTGCTGAACTCATGAAAGGATATGCAGCCCATGAACTCCAAGCCAGTGTTACGCTTACCACAACCACCTTCAATATCACATTGTCCTTCACCATACATATCAGAGCTCCAACGTCCAGAGGAAATAGGCAATAACCGAGGAGACTAAGGCTCTGGAAGAATATTATGTGTCCACCCTGACAACAAAAAAAAACACTTTTCTCAATCTACTCATTTTGTTAAAGGAACATCTCTTACCCTAGCTTGTTATATCTTAAGAATGTGAATCAAGCGCAAATTCTGGCGTTTGTGCATAATTCTCCCTGATAAACCGTATGATTCACAATCTAACAGCTGCATCTCACACTACACAAGAAAATTACTCTAACTGTCTATATACAACACATACAATAAAGAAGACTTGTAACGTGCTATACTTCTTGCAATACTCTAGGTTGTAGATGTAGATAGATCACTACTAATTGTTCACCAAGTGATGCATCAGTTTTCCATACACTCAATCCGAGCTCACTCTCGCCCTTCATTTACTTACAGCTACTACGATACTCACGATAATTGACATCATAATGAATTTGAGGGTACAGCAGTGTTGATATAAGATAGAGCATTCACACAAAATAAGAAAGGCCACTTAGTTATATAGATCTCCCATTCACACGCAATTCTTGGTTTCGAAAACCCAACATGAACAAATCGATACAAGTAGAACGCGAGAGAGTGGGTAATTACCAGTAGGAGTACATTCAGTGTCAGAATCACAGCACCAGCAGCAAGCACAGCAAAAGCAACAGCAAAAACCTCAGACTGTTCACAAACAATTCCAATTGAAATCAAAATGAGAAAAACCCACAAACCATAATCTTCAGAAAACCCAAACATACATATACACATATATACATATAATAAAAATGAAAGAAAAGGGGCAATTGACCTTTTTAACAGATGCAGACCAGGAAAGAGTGAGACCCAAGAACACAATGAAGAAGAAAGGTCCCCAGAGATCCCAATCCCTCAAGGCCTTTCCCGGGTCCTCACGATACGGGTTGGGGAACACCACAAGCTTCAAATTGCTCACGATTCTCGACAAGTCGCGCTTCACGGTGTCCCAAACGGGCTCGGTTAGGGTGTTGGGCGGGGAGCCGAACCCGGAGGGAGAGATACTGGGGCCGTTGGTTGCGGAGGGAATGGGAGGTGGGGCGGGGACGGAGGGAGGCTTCTGCTTCGCGGCGGAGGAGGGGGCTGGGGGCGGGAGGTTTGATGGGATGAAAGGGGATGATGAGACGGGAATGGAGGCGCGGGGAGGACTGGGGGGTTTGGCGGGGAGGACGGTGGTGGGGCCCGATTGGACGCTGGCGTTGATTAGGTTTTCGATCTCGTCGATGTCGGATTGGGAGGAGGGGTGGAGGGGGACGGTGTCGCGTTCGGAGTGCGACATTGTTTTGGTCTCCGGAGTTTGGATCTGATCAGAGAGAGGGGAGATCTAGTGATCGAGGAATTTGGGTGTGGAGTCGGGAGGGAAGAGGTATTTGGGAAATGGGAATTTTTAGAAAACGCAGTCGTTACGGGGCTGATAGAGGAAAGTGATGAAATCAACAAATCTGCGTGAGGGTTGATAATGACCTTATTTGGCTCACGCGCGTAGACAGCACAAGAATTTGGCTCCAGTTGTTACGTTCGACATGCGTTTGGAGGCGTCAAAGTTGTCGAATTGCACTGAGTTTGGTTAATCGGTATAATTGGATTAGCCACTACGACATTAGGAGTTTAGCCAATATGACACTATCGGTTTAGTTGGTAAGACATTAGGCCTCTAGTCAGTACGGTACTATGACTCTCTATTAGGGTTGGGTTCGGTTTAAAATGGTTTGGTTTTTTGCCAAAATCAAAACCGAATCGAAATTTCAATTCGATTCGATTCGATTCGGTTTGATTTTTTTTCGGTTTGGTTTCGGTTTGGTTTCAGTTTTTTATTTTATTTATTTTTTAAATGAAACATGTTGATGCACAAAACAACGATGACTTTGGTACAACAGAAAATGTTAAGTTTGTGACATTCGCTAGATTGCTCCGGTCATTAGTGTGGATAAGTATGTAAATGGATAGAGATAGGGAAGCAAACACAAGACGTACGTGGTTCACCTAGATTGGCTACATCCACGGAGTAGAGAAGTTCTCATTAATTGTGAAAGGTTTACACAAGTACATAGGTTCAAGCTCTCATTTTGTGAGTACTAGTGAATGATTTAGTACAAATGACATTAGAAAATATTGTGAGAGAATGATCTCTATTTATAGAAGAGAGTTTCTAGTTTCATTCTGACATTGACACGTGTCGTGTTGTGATTGGCTTCTGATGTTGACATGTGTCGCGCTATGATTGGCTTCTGATGTCGACACGTGTCGCACTGTGATTGGCCTCCTGGTTAGAGGGAAACTCTTATGGGTCCTTGACGATATAACGTTGACCGGTGCTCAGTAGTTTCGGGATTGGTCAAGTATGGTACAAACAGTGCTCCCCTAAGTTCCCGAGTGAGGAAAGCTCCTCAGTTGAGGACTTGCAAGATCCAAGCCATTGAGTAATCACGAAACTTCTAAGTACCGAAGTGTGGTATCATTTTCACTTGCCTTATCTGTCTCATACGTAGATGTGACATCTTTTCTGGAAGTACTTTTCCTCCATCTAGGGGTGGTATCTTTAACCGATGAAGATGCACAAGGTAATGTATCAATTTCACTTGAAGCTTACTTGTAGTTTCGGGCTTGGTCAAGTGCAATACAAAACCCTATAGTAGGAGTCCCCCAAGTCGCCAAGCTAGGAGATTTATCGAAAGAGGTAACAGACAAGGTAAGCAATCAGACTTCCAAGCAAGCAAGCTGGATCAGAGGTTCAACTTCGGCTTCCGGTTGATTGTTCTCATTCTCCTTGTGTCGTAAACAACAACAAGGATAAGGAGAAGCAAATGGAGAAGAGATGATATGAGATACTTTCGCTTTTGAAGAAGTAACTTTCCACAGGCTTATTCTTGAACTGGGCTAGAGGGTTTTCTGGTTTCCTACAGAGTGTAAGGCCGACTCAAGAATTTGAGGGTCAAAACAAGTCCATCAAATCAAGAGTGCGTTCAACCTTGATGATATGGGATACTTTTGCTGTTGACGAAGTAGTGGATGAATCGACACGTGTTCTGTTGCGCTTGTCTCCACATGCTTCCTTGTATCATTCTCACTTGCCCTATCTGTTCCTCAGGCAGATGTGGTATCTTTTCTGGAAGCATAAGATGTTGAAGATGAGTACTCGAGAGCAATGCCAGGTAAGTTGTCAGGCAAGGCGTTCCAGGTAGTCAGTTCCTGACAGGAAGCTTGATTCTAAGTGCTGACTGATTGTTCTCTTTCTCCTTGTCTTGCAAGTAAGAACAAAGCCAAAGGAAAAGACAGGGAAAAAGCATGATATGGGATACTCTTGCTTTTAACCCTGATGATATGAGATACTCTTGCTCTGGTGTGGCTTGTTTGCAGAGGTATTATCGGGAGGAAAAGAAGTTGAGTATTTCGAGAGACTTCGTTGTGAGTGCCCTCTCAGATATGAGGAAGGGTTGAGCATTTTTGCAGGTCTGCCTGTCCATGGAGGATGGAGGTCGACATATATAGGAGTTTCTCTAACAACAAGTAGTAATGTTATTCCTTTACCATTCTTGGTCGTAGCAATGTAGTGGGAGCTGCAAGCTTCACGTGCTTTAACTTTGTCAGAGCACTTTGAAAAAATGGTATGTGGTATCTGGAAAGCTGATGTTGCGTGTAAAGATTGTAGACAAGCTTTATCAAAGGAAATCTGGCTCTCGAAGTTCGGAGAGCGATGCTTCTTCGGTTTTCGAACAAGCAATCCTGTCGGGGATCTGGCTCTCGAGATTCGGAGAACGGTGCCTCTTCGATTTTTGAGAAAGCAATCCTGTTGGGAGTCTGGCTTTTGAGATTCTGAGAGCGGTGCCTCTTCGATTTTTGAGAAAGTAATCCTGTTGGGAGTCTGGCTCTCGAGATTCGGAGGTCGGTGCCTCTTCGATTTTTAAGCAAGTAATAATGCTATTCCTTTACCCTTCTTGGTCATAGCAATGTAGTGGGAGCTGCAAGCTTCACATGTTTTAACTTTGTCTGAGCGCTTTGAAAAAGTGGTCTGTGGTATTTGGAAAGCTGATGTTGCTTGTGAAGATTGCAGACAAGCTTTATCCAAGGAAATCTGGCTCTCGAAGTTCAGAGAGCGGTGCCTCTTCAGAGAACGGTGCCTCGAGATTCAGAGAACGGTGCCTCTTCGATTTTTGAGAAAGCAATCCTATTGGGAGTCTAACTCTTGAGATTCGGAGAGCAGTTTCTCTTCGATTTTTGAGAAAGTAATCTTGTTGGGAGTCTGGCTCTCGAGATTTGGAGAGTGGTGCCTATTCGATTTTTGAGCAAGCAATCTTGTTAGGAGTGTTTTCTCGAATGTGAGTAAAGGTTAGGCATTTTTGCCAGTCTGCCTTGCCACGGAGCACGAAGGTTGACACACATTGGGACTTTCTAGTTATCAAGCAGTGGTGCTGCTTGCCCTTTACCATGATGTCGTCAACATAAACCTTCATGGTTACCTCAATTTGCTTTTTGAACATCATGTTTACTAACCTTTGGTAAGTGGCTCCCGCGTTCTTGAGGCCAAAAGGCATAACCTTGTAATAATAGGTGTGCTCGATCATGAACACGGTTTTCTCCTTGTCGGGCTTGTACATAGCTATTTGGTTGTAGCCGAAGTATGCATCCAAGAAGCTGAGCAGCTGGTTCCCAGAAGTTGAATCTACCAATAGACCAATAAGAGGAACAGGATAATGATCTTTTTGGGCATGCTTTGTTGAAGTCGGTGTAGTCTGTATAAACACTCAATTTGCCCTTCTCTTTCTTCATGACTAGCACGATGTTGGCAAACCATGCTGAGTGTGCTACCTCTTCTATGAATCCGGCCTCTAATAGCTTGTCAATTTTTGCCTTGATGATCGCTACTCGCTCGGGTGTGAAATGTCTTCTCTTTTGGATCACTGGTTTAGTAGCGGGGTCGACGGGCAGCTTGTGGCAAGCGTCGGGCATATCGGATGGTGACCATGCGAAGACGTCTCGGTTTTCTCTAAAGAAAATCGTGAGTTCTTTCTTCTCGGCTGGGCTTAGACGTGAGCCGATTCTAGCCGTCTTTTTTGGTTGTTGGGGATCAAGAATGATGTCTTCGGTGTCCACTTTGGGTTTCCATCCTATCTCGTCTGCTTGGGCACCATCTTCTTGATCCGCCTGCAGTAATTGTTATTTGGTAGCCTCTTCATCCCTTTAGACTTCGGTAACCTCCACGAGGGTAAAGGTTTTATTCTTTGACTCTTTCAACACTTGCATAATACATCGTCGGGATGAGGCCTGTTCAGACTTGACCTCTCATCCTCCTCCTCCCGAGATGCGGAATATGATTTTTTGATACTTGACGGAAGTGATGAGTGGCTTACGATCGTGAACGTCTGCTTTGAGACAATTGATGGTGTTTTCACGTCAAGTATGATGTGGCCGATGATAGTCGAGGTGTGTCCGTTGAATCTGGTGAGTACCTCTGCTCGGCGTATGATTGTGCTTTCTCGGCCCATCTTCTGAATGACAGAGAGTTAAAGTAGCTTGACTGCACTTCTATTGTCAACCATCATTCTGTCGACTATAACATGGGCTAGTTAGACAGATACTACTAGTGCATCGTCGTGTGGGAAATCGACGCTTTCTGCATCCTGCTCGGTGAAGCTAATAATGGGTCCAGGTTGGGTGACAACTGCTGGATCTTCCTCTTCTTAGAGTTGCTAGTGGCCCCCAAGTGCTCGAACTTAACAAAGATACCATTGATTTGAATCGTCTTAGTTTGTGGCTCTTCATCGTCGTTTGCGTTCCTTCTTGGCTGCGCAGCTGGCTTGTCCAAGTATCTATCGACCTTGCCTTGTTTCACCAGCTTTTCTAGGTAGTTCTTCCAAGTGTAACAGTCGTCAATTGTGTGACCAGGACCTCGAAGGAATGCGCAATACTTAGTGTGGTCCAACTTGGAAATATCTTCTTTTGATTGTTTCGTCAGCTTGAACCATGGCTCGTTCTTATTATCACGAAGGATTTGATGGATCAGAATTGAGAACTTAGAATAGTTCTTGGTCATCGAGCCTTCTTTGGTAGTGGGTCGGTCTTTACGCTTAGCCTCCTGCTTGCCATTGCTGGACTGCTTCCCGTCATCCTTCATCTGAGCCATTGCCGACTTTTTTTAAGGCTATTCGAGCACCTTTTCTGCTTATCGAGCCACGTCCCAAAGTGCATGCTTCTCTGTCAGGGCAAAGGAATCTACTAGAGTTAAGTCTTCTTTCATAATCATTTCTTCAAATAGTGGGTGGTCTACTAGGAGTCCTTTTTGGAAAGTTGCACTTGCTATTGAGTCGTCACGTTCGACGATATTTGCATTCTTTGCTTTGAACCTCCTTACATAGTCGTAGAGCGACTTCTTTGGGTTTTTCTTCATGTTGAACAAGTGGTCGAACTTTTTCTTGATCGAGCCATAAGATGAGTATTCTTTAGTGAAAACCAAGGAAAAATCATCAAAATTTTAAATAGATTATGGTAGCAAGGTGTGAAACCAATCTTGTGCCTCGCCTTGCAGAGTGGTGGTGAATATTTTGCACATAAGGGCATCATTGTTTCGGTAAAGGACCATCGCGTTTTGGTAATGCTTCAAGTGCCTCTCTGGATCTCAATCTCCTTTAAACGATCTGAAGTGTGGCATGCTAAACTTGCGTGGAGGCTTTGCCTGCTCGATCTCGTTCATGAAGGGTGACCTGCTCATGTTGGTCATATCTCGCCGTAGTGCTTCATCGGCTACTTTGTTGCATTGGAAATCACGTAACTGTTCGTTGAGCAGCCTCTCTACCTCTTCCTGAATTTGCTTTTGTTAAGGTAGCAGAGCCCTCCCCCGGTCTTAACCTGTTGGTCTAGGCTGCTCTTCTCCATGCTTGGCTCGTCTATGTCGCGACGGCTGTGAATGAGGTAGATTCGTAGCAGGTGAGGGATTTCTTCGTAGGCTGCTGGTTGAACTTGGGCTGGATTGAGTGACTGCTTCTCTCCGTTCGTCGTGCTGCTTGCTCTGATGTGATGTGGAAAATGCTCCTTGTGGGCCTAGCCCTGAATGAATGTTTTGCCTAGAAGGCTGCTCATGTTGACTATCAGAGCATGGCCTCAACCGTGAGTGTATACTCGTCCGTGGACCTAATCGAGAGTGCATGCTCATCCGCGCGCTAAGACGAGAGTATACGCTATCTCGAAGGCCCAATCGGGAATGTACTCTGCCTGAACGCTCGGTTCGTGGTTGGTCGAGTGGCTGTTTGCCAAGACGCTGCTTGAGAGGTTCCTCATTTGCCCCTGTCCTACTTCAGGACACCTCATTTGGGGCACGTTGGATCTCGGTGCATTGCAAGAGTTGATTCACCAAGGTCGTATGTTATGTTAGGGTGTTTGTCAATTCTATGACTTGTTGGGACAAGTGTTGTTCGCCATTCGGATTGGAAGAGCTTGGAAGGAATATGCCTCATTGAGCAGTGGAAAAGTGGTAGACTTCAGGAGCGAGATTTGAGTTGATAAATGTCAAATCTGTGGAGAAATGTGGTGAAAATGCCCCTGGCTCAATGGTTGGGATATTCTCGGGCCGACTTGGGCTGCTTGGGAAACCATGAGAGCAGGCTGGGCCGCGGGCTGCTCGGCGTGTGATGCATGCGAGTGTAAGGCTTGGGCTCGGCTTGGCAACATGTTGGGCTCACGTTGGGCGTGGAGTGACATGGCTTGGGCCGTGGCCTTGGTGCCATGAGCCTTGGATGGCACGACTTGGGCTTGCTTAAACGGCACGACTTGGGTTGTGGTGGTGACACCATGGACCTCGCCGCGGATGGCTACCGTGGTGGCCATCGCGGCGGTTCCCGTAGTGGAAACTCGTGGTGGTGGTGCCGCTCCACTTATTATCACATTTAGCCTCGTGGATCGCTGCGGTCCTATCTCTTGAATATTGGAATTTTCACTTGTTGAATTTTCTAAATTTCTAGCCATTGTACTTCTCTTTTACGTTTTATCAAAGAATTTTAACAAAAAAAAATTCTAATAATAAAAACGTACGAAAAATCTACAAATGGACAAGAAAATAGAAAACCTTTGGATGCGAGAGTCTTCTACGAGTGTGAGACTCAACTCTCAACGAAAGCACCAATTTGTGGATGCAAATTTCTTCCTCCTTATTCTTGGACAAAATTGCACCTACAAGACAAATAACACCTTAGGTCAAGGCCAAGAGCCTCACGCACCCACGATGAATTGGGGGGGGGGGAGACTTTGGCATAAGAACATCCAATGCCAAAGTTAGAATTTTGAGGGAAAAGTGTTTGGAGAATTTTTAGTCTTTAGCCAGAGTGAAGACTTAGGTTTTTAGAGAAAATGAGGTAGAATATATAAGGCATGGCCGGTCCTCTTGGGAAAGAAGGTGAACGGCCTCTTGTGTGTTTTTTGGGTGTAATTGGTAGTTTAATTAGCCATTAATAGATTAATTAGGTAATAAAACCATTAATTAGCTAATTTAAAAGGAATGTTTTGGGGGTTACTTTGTGGAGAAGATACGATGAGGGATGGATGAAATAGGTTATAAATAAATACCTATTTGGGCATTTTTGACTTGATTGAGGGATGGTTGTCCACTACTCGCATGTAGGAATTCCGGTGTGCCTCGAGGGTAATTTTGTCATTTTCACCCAAAAATCCACGTGTTGCCTCTTGATTATTTTTGGCTCCATAATCTTTACTTGTAAGAAATATTATATTCGACTCTCGTAAATGATGAGTTCGATATCAAATTGTCATAATTGTCTCATAGTGTAGACAGTTTTTACATCTAACTTTCAAAACATTCATTAGCTATTAGAAACATTATTGGTGCTTTTCGAGTAAGCAATGAATGTTAAAGATGAATTTGCAGTTCAAGGCAAATAACCATTGATGAAATCATGAAATGAACCTTTCACTAGCAACCAAATATAGCTCATTTCCCAATTTTTCTTCAATGACACATAACACTGAGTGACATAAAAAATAAATTGTTGAAAACTAAAAATAAAAGATCTAATAACTGTGAAA
Source organism: Malus domestica (assembly GCF_042453785.1). Classification (NCBI taxonomy): domain Eukaryota; kingdom Viridiplantae; phylum Streptophyta; class Magnoliopsida; order Rosales; family Rosaceae; genus Malus; species Malus domestica. The sequence continues at coordinate 27,911,351 of NC_091673.1, forward strand.
ATTAAATATAACGGCTAAAAGATCCGTAACATTGAATGCTATGCACTTTGAAGCTGCAATCCATTAAGATCATTTAAAGAGAAATCTGGCTTGTTAAAGTTGATCGCATACGGTGAAAATTTAAGCTCCTTTTGCATGCTGGTAAGCATCGGTGGGGATTAACATATCTAAAGTTTCATGTCAATTTAAGACATTATTACAGGAATGTTAGCAAACAGATTAATTCTAGGCACTAATACAGCATGCATCCAAACCTGTCTTGACATGAGATGTAAGTGAATAAATCTGTTTAAAATGATTTTTGACCGCACGATGTACGATTAATAGATACGATTCACGGATCCCTCTGATCTTCACAAAGAGGATCCGGATTCATATAAACCCAAATAAATTTTAAGGCTATTTATTTGTCGAATAAATGTTGGGATTCTTATACGTGACCTCCCAACATGACCTCCCAAATATTTTTTATTTTTATTTTATTTTATTTTTTGAATGCGTCACCAACCACATCCTACTATTGGCACAATCACTATGGGTGCGTTTGGTACGTGGGACGGGACGGGACGGAACGGGACGAGGCGTTCCGTCCCGCGTTTGGTGCGCCAAAAATGGGTGGAACGGGCTGTTCCACGGGACAGATTTTGGGTGTTTTTGCGTCCCACCTGCCCCCCTGGAACGGGTTTGTTCCACGTCTGTGGAACACAATGTTTTACCATTTTAAGACAAATATACCCCATGTCTTTTTCAAAAATTACACCTTCGTTCCGTCCCGTCCCGTCCCGTTCCGTCCCGTCCCGTTCCGTCCCGTCTGCGTACCAAACGCACCCTATATCCCTACCATTGCCTCTGCCACCACTACCACTATCATCATTGTAGTTGTTGTCCCTAACCACAACACTAACATTAAAATTTATCAAACGTTTATACACTGTTTTTCATACTCACAACATTTTAAAAAATACAGTTTATTAAACGCTAGACCGTTTTATTCTACAACTAATTATTTTTGAAGCAATAAGAATTTTTTGTCAAAAACAAATCAAAGAACAAAAAGTGGTAATTGAATGACAAATTTTAAGTGTGTCAGAAAACAGTTCGTTACACTAAGTATATATAAATACAATTAGTTGGAAATTTTTTATTTTTAAATTTCCAATCAATTGCATTATTCTATTTGGTGTACTGGCAGTGCACACTAAAAAGTCTCTCTAATTGAACGGGCAGGATCCAATTCTCCCGATTCTCTTAAGCCAATCTCAACCCGCTATTTTACCCAATCCGCTAGGGTTTCTCCTGTCTGCCGAAACCAAAGCTAGGTTCTTCAGCCGCTCTCTGAGCAGATCTTTCTCTCCTCCTCTCCTCAGGTAAACTCCAATGCCCATTTCTTGTTCTTCATTTCGATTTATCTCATCTAATTCGCCACTCTGTTGTTTCCCGAGAAAGTGTAGGAAAATTGATTTTCCTCTGCGCCAAGAAAAAAAAAAAGCAATAAGCTTTTCAGTATCCTGTGACGCGAAAAAATCCCAGGATTACAAAATAAATATGTGTGCGTGTGTGCGTGTGTGTGTGTGTAAAAGGGGTTGGGTGTTTGTGAAATTGGATATAGGAGAAATTTTAGATTGCGTTTTTTGGTGTTGGTTCAGTAACTTGTACTGATTATTTTGAGTAATTTCTGGGAAATGTGGTAAAATAAGTGGAGTTGCAGAAATATATGCCCTTTTGCGGTTACTTGGACTGATAAGATGAGCTAACCGGAATTTGCGATGCATGGATTATTAATACAACAGCGTTTCGAGTTTTATGATTTATTTTTAGATATTCATACAATGCTTATTTTATTTTCCAGATTTGTCAACATGTTTACCTCAAGAAAGAAGATTCACAAGGATAAGGATGCTGAACCCACTGAATTTGAAGAGTCTGTTGCACAGGTAAGTTATTGCTGTTGTTTATTGTGCTTGTCGGTCCTGCTATTGTTGTTCATAACTGTAAGTTATGATCAGGAGCTCTTACCTAAAAATGTCATTGTATCTGCAGGCGATATTTGATTTGGAAAACACAAACCAGGAACTGAAAAGTGACCTTAAGGATCTATATATAAATTCAGCAATGTAAGAATGGTTTATTGAATGCTTGTGTGTTTTAAAATTTTCCCATTGTATGACTTATGGTCCTCCGTTCAATGCAGTCAAGTAGATGTGGCTGGGACTGGGAAGAAATCTGTTGTTATCCATGTGCCCTATAGATTGAGGAAGGCTTACCGCAAGATCCATGTTCGTCTTGTGAGGGAGCTAGAGAAGAAGTTCAGTGGAAGGGTAATTGGTGATCTATGCTATTTATAAATGTTGAATAAACTGAGATTAGTTTTACTTTGGTGATTTTACGTTGTACTTGCTTCTGGGCAATACATTTTGTGCTTGATAGTTTAGGACAGTTCTGCCACTCTTGTAGTCCCTTATTTCACGTTTTTGTCTTCTCATATTTATTTATCTGTCTAAAATAAGTGATTCTGGTTTAACTCTCTTGTACCCTAATTTGTATTTTATTGCAGCAATTCGGCCTTCTTCAGTAATTTTATGGTGCCTTCTAATTTTTCATGTGGTAGGATGTGATCCTGATTGCCACTCGTAGGATAGTGAGGCCTCCTAAGAAGGGTTCTGCCATTCAACGGCCCCGCACTCGTACCCTAACTGGTGTGCACGAGGCAGTGTTGGAGGATGTTGTTTCGCCTGCTGAGATTGTTGGAAAGCGCATCAGATATCGCCATGATGGATCCAAGATAATGAAGGTATTGCCATGATTTTCAAAGGAAAAAAAAAATATTTTCACTGTTACACACTTGGAAAGGGAAAAGGTTTGTGGTTGATCATCGAAAAGATGTCACCCTTATGAAGATTTGAAAACACTCGTGTACACAAACTGATAAGATAGTACCTTTGGTGGCATGGATAAAGTGATAGATTTCAAATAGAAGTGCATATATGGGTTGTCACTGGTTTCTTTGTACAGTTTTCTGCTGGATTGTTACCATATTTATCTATATCTGATTGTAATGTTGGACAGGTGTTTTTGGACCCTAAGGAACGGAACAACACCGAATACAAGTTGGAGAGCTTTTCTGCAGTTTATCGGACGCTTTCAGGAAAGGATGTTGTCTTTGAGTACCCAATAACTGATGCTTAGAACTGAGCTCTTTTTACATACATGGGGTTTCAAGTTGCATTTTAGATTCCATGCTTTGTTGTTTATGTGGAAAGTTTCATACACGTTTGATAGGTTACACGATTTGTGTTTGTTTTCATGGAACAAAACTTTGTTTATGGGTCTTTTTGTATAATTAAGTTATAGGTTACGCACTTTGTACGTTGTCTTAGTAACGCAACTAGTACATACCATTGCTACATGGGGTTATAGGCTCATTTGTAAACCATCATAGGAACTCTAAGAGCTGCTTTCCTAAGGTTCTAAGGCCATCTCCAACCGAAGGGTCCAGAGGGCCAGAGGGCCGAAAATAGCCCTAAAACCGTCTCCAACCGAAGGCTAGGCCAGAGGGCTCGGGAATCTGGGAGGGCCCCACGGGATCGGAGAGGGCTGCAGGGCTGTAGGGCTGGCTATTTTTTTTTAATGTTTCTCATTTCTGTCGGTTATAACCGACAGAAATAATATAATATATATTATTTCTGTCGGTTATAACCGACAGAAATAACAATTTGAATTTAAACTTCCAACGGCTAGCGCCACTAGCCGTTGTAAACCTTTTTTTTTTTATGAATTTAAACCTTTTTTTTTCTTTTTTTTTCTATAACTTCCTATAACTTCTATTTTACAAAATTTGTTTCAATTTTTTTAATTCTATTTTTTTCCTATAACTTATATTTTACAAAATTTGGTTCATATTTTTTTCATATAACTTCTATTTTACAAAATTTGTTTCATATTTTTTTTTAAATTCCATTTTTTTCCTATAACTTCTATTTCACAAAATTTGTTTCATATTTTTTTTAAATTCTATTTTTTTCCTATAACTTCCTAAACCATTATACAACATTAAATTAAATTAAGTAACATGAAACAACATTAAACAATATGAAACAACATTAAATAACATTAACCAACATAAAAATTATACAACACTAACCAACATGATTTTTAAATAAAATTAAGTTGTAGTTTTTAAATAATAAATTATGTTTGGTCCTATGGCCCTTTGGCCCTCGGTTGGAGACGGTTTTCTGTGACAGGGTTAAAACGAGCCCTCTGGCCCTCTAGCCCTCGGTTGGAGACGGAGGCAAATATGGCCCTGTACTGTTCATTAAAATATTAATATCTTGGAGAATCTTGGAGGGCCAGAGGGCTAAAACGAGCCATCTGGCCAGCCATCGGTTGGAGATGGCCTAAGGTCCTCATTTTTAGAACCTGTGAGGTCCTTTTTTATATGGGCCATCAAATTAATCTTACGGTAAATGAAGCTATCAACTTAAATAATTCTTGTTACTCGGAAACAAAATATTAATTGATAAAACTTATAAAAAAAAAAGAAAGAGAGAAGGTTTCACGCCATGTCGAATTTTTTCCATCTGCAAACCTAGTCCCCTTGTTGAATATCTAAACCCAGCGAAACCAATTGCATAAAATCCTTGTAGCATCACACATCCAATCTTTTATTAATAATATTCAAATCCAGTTAGTTATAAAGCTCAAAAGACGCAAGAGATTAAGCATAATCCTACATTAAGCCATATCACTAGTAATGGGGATAATTTTTTTTTTCAATCGATTGCCTGCTGAAGTGCAGCTCTGTAGAAAAGGGAGTTCTAAAATTTGCCATCACACAATAGTTCTATGCCTCAGTTATTGGGTACTCAAACATGATAGTTCTATGCCTCAGTTATTGGGTACTCAAACACCACATCTTTCCCTGAAAGCTTCCGGTAAACTGCAGAAAAACTCTCGAGCTTGTATTCGGTGTTGTTTTATTCCTTCGGGTCCAAGAAAACCTGTCAATCATTGCATTTTAAAACTAGAAAAATATGGTAGTCAACAAAAAACTGCATTGAACTAAGCATTAACAACCCCGCATGTCTATTTTTTTCTAAGTGGATATGGAGACTCTTTACTATGTGTTATCCTAAACCGTCTTTAGATCGTAGAATTATATGAGTGGATATAATCCGGATAGATCAATATATACTATAGTGTCTCGAATACAGAATGGCGAGCCTCTTGCCATACGTGTTAAGACGAGATTAGTATAATTGATTACACTAAACATGATCACTTACTTGCTGAGTCAGAAATTTACAATACTGGGGTCATAAATAAGAAACTTCTGAAAATTAATCATACTTTCATTTATAATTGTCTACGTGGTGTTATCATATTTTGGAAATGGAGTATTACATCATTATCAATAGAATCAAATACATTTCTCATTGCATACAACTAAGTTACCATTCAACCATTCATTTCTTATAGAGTGAATTCTTCCACAATATTGATCACCGGAAATATTCTCCCTACTTTGAAATGTTATAGTTTTGGTATGTTTTCAACAACTAGCAAGCCTTATACCACCAAGTGGGGTTGACGAATTTTTAGTTCTTCTCAATTAAAAAATTGTTATTTTGTTTGCCTTAGCTATAATAGGGGTCGTATTAAGATTCAAAGTGGTCGTATAAAAATTCAAAAGTGGAGGTATTTGAAGTTGATAAGTGTATGTATCCGTGGAAATAAACCTCTAGTCCTCAACTAACCTGAATGTTCATTGGTCAACAAGCACCATGCCCACCAATTAGCTTTCATTAGCATGATCCTTGTGAATGACCAAACCGCATGAAATAAGTGGTTAACTTGTCAAGAGTCTGTGATATCCATGATAGTTAGTAATGTGGTGGGGGAAAAAGCAGTATTAAACTCCAATCAAGATATTGGGGGAAACTAATAAGTTTATGAGTTTTTTTATCTGCATTTTTTTTTGTGAACTAAAATTAAGGGACCATGTTATATGCCACCATGAACCCAACTATTGTCATCACCATCTCAATTACCACCACCACCACCTCTCTTTGTTCTTTCTCTACTATCCCACCCTAAACCTAGACTTGGCAAATGGGTTGGTTTTGAAGGTTCGGGTTGGGTTGGTTACAAACCTTTTTTTAACGGGTCACCTAAATTTGACCCGTTAAGTTAACGAGTGAAAACGGCTCAATATGAGAACACCCGGTATGTTAATGGGTCAACCATATCACGCGTTAACAAAATCGTAACTTTTCAGTTAGAATTTTTCATGTCTTTCAAATCCAAAATTTCTTCATCATTTCAAACAAAATTAAATACATCTTTTGATATAATAACAATTTCATGGAAAAATAAGAGAAATTGAACCCAATTTTTACACCATTTCATATTTGTTGAGAGTATCAATCTCACATTGAAGAAAGAAAGGACATTGCATGTGATTATAAGTAGTTGGACTACTCCTATATAACCAATTGGTTTATGGTGGAATCCTAACTTTTTTCATGGTATCAGAGCATGTTAGGCTTGAAAATTCCTCATACATGAGGGGGCGTGTTGAGAGTGTCAATTCCATATCGAAGAAAGAAGGGACCTTGATTGTTAATATATTCAACTGTTGCTCAAATAATCTTTACATAGTCTAAGCTTTTCTTTCAAATCAGGCACGATGAATTTGATTCGTATTACACTATTGTAATAGTGGTGTATGTGGATACAAATTTCCGCCATCTTCTCCTTTGACGAAAATGCACTTGAAAAATAATAACATTTAAGATTAAGGCCAAAAGCCTCATGAGCCCACGATGAATTGGGAGGGGGGGGAGGGGGGTTTTGGCCAAAGAATCTCCGATGCCAAAGTTAGAATTTTGAAAAAGAATGTGTTTAGGAGTTTGTGGGTAGCAAATTACTTAGATTTTTAGTGGGATAATAGGGCTATTTATAGGGGAGTGACCGACCCTATTTGGAGAATAGTAGCCAGCCATACATGATGTAATTGGAGAATAATTGCAAGATATTATGCGAAATAATATCTTGCAATTAACATGGTAATTAATCCCAAATTAAATAGGAAGTTTTAGGAGTTACCTTTTGAATAAGGATTTGATGAGGAATGATGAGAGAGATTTGAATAAATACCATTTGGATCACATTTGACTTTTCCTTGATTGAGCCGTTATTATCCACTGCATGCTCGTGGGAATTCCGGTGTGCCTCAAGGGTAATTTTGTCTTTTTAACCCAAAAGTCCACATGTCACCTCCACAATTTTCTTGATTATTTTTGGCTCCACAAATGCCCCTAAATCTGCTGGGCTGCTCCCAGGAAAGGGCAGCAGGTGTAAAGATCTCCAAGTTTGATGCAGATTCCCACTTGGACTTGGAATTAGATTCTTTTAGGAAAGGGAAATAAATCGCCTCCAAAGCATATTTAAGTCTACCTTAAGTAGGAGATTAAATCAACTTCGGAGGACAATTATTTATCCCTACAAAAAAGAGAGAAAGCTAGATGATATTTGTTCCCCCTCCCTAACATTCTTTTTCGCTTGCCCGTGCAAAGAACCATTTTCCGTTGATTTCTTTGTCTTCTCCGCATCGCACCAATGTAAGAAAAACTTAATTTTCTTTGTCTTCTTCTTGGGTGGTGCTACCATGGGGCAGCCGTTGGGGTGATGTGACACATCAGCTAGCAGAGACTAGGAGTTGGCTCGACATGGGCCGAGGAGGTGGTGTGATAGGGGCCACTGCTTGGGCTGCTTGACTTGGATAGAGCCAAGGGCTAGCTTTGCATGGGCTAAGGAAGTGGTGTGGCATGGGCCACGGTTTGGGCTGCCACGTCTGTGCTACTTGCCAAGAAGGATGAAATTGCTTGAGTTTGATTTCTTAGCTACCGTAGATGGAGTAATCGAAGATGGTACTGCCAAGATCAGAGCTGTTGAAGATGAAGTGTCGAGTGAGAAAACTGTTGAGTGTGAAGTGGCTACTAAAGGCAAGATGGCTGCTGGAAAGCTCAAGGTCATCCAAGCTGCTAAATGAGTAGTCAACTATGTTTAGCTTGTGTCAGATTTTGGCAACTTTTGTATAAGTATATCAATTTGCTAGAACTTAAATAAACTGCTTTCGCTTTACTCCATCTTTGTTTTTCTTGAAACTTTGCTTGCTTAAAGCGTCTTGCAAGACTTTTAGCCATAAAACCATCGATTGAGCACGCTGCTTTGAAACAGGCTGACGGTTCGACGGAGTCACTATGCCCGTGAGTTTTGTCTTAGGGCGTTTAGCTATTGAGTTTGTCATCGGTTATTGCCTCTTGACCATTTGCTGCTTAGCTGGTATTCGAGTATTCAATCTTTTAAGTTGTGTGGCCTGCATCAAAACATGATAAAGATCTGTGGTATATGAAAATCGTTAACTAATCACATCAAAATGAGTAGTTGTGTGGAACTTCATAGGCAGTTTGCCCCCTTTTGTTGAAGAGTAGACTCAGATGGGTGTCAGAGAATTGGTTTATCCTTTCGCACTAGAGAGCTTACCTAGATAGGTGTCGGAGAATTGGTTTATCTTCTCGCATTGGAGAGCTTACCCATATGGGTTTTAGAGAATTGGTTTACCCTCTTGAACTGGAGAGCTTACCCAAATGGGTGTCGGGGAATTGGTTTAGTCTCTCGCGCTGGAGAGCTTACCCAAATGGGTGTTGGGGAATTAGTTTACCATCTCACACTGGAGAGCAATTAGCTTACACTCTTGCATTGAAGAGCAGACCCATATGGGTGTCAGGGAATTGGTTTACCCTTTCGCATTGAAGAGCAATTGATTTACCCTTTCGCATTGGAGAGCAATTAGTTTACCCTCTCGCACTGAAGAGCTTACCCAGATGGGTGTTGGGGAATTAGTTTACCCCCTCGCATTGGAGAGAATACCCAGATAGGTGTTGGGGAATTGGTTTAGCCTCTTGTACTGAAGAGCATACCCAGATGGGTGTCAAGGAATTGGTTTACCCTATCGCACTTGAGAGCAATTAGTTTACCTTCTCGCACTGGAAAGCTTACATAGATGGATGTCAAAGGATTGGTTTACCCTCTCGCATTGGAGAGCATACCCAAATGGGTATCCGAGAATTGGTTTACCCTCTCGCATTTGAGAGCAATTAGTTTACCCTCTCGCACTGGAGAACATGGAAGTCGTTGTTGTGAGTGCAACTGAAGAAAGCTAGACTGCTAGATAATTAAAATAATCCTCAGTCTGTGAGGTCTTGCTCGACGATATGCTTAAGACTTTGAACTGCTTGTAAACCTGCGTTAAGGTGTAAGAGGGAAACGTAGTGTGCTGCTCTTGGACCATCGTATGTTCTTCTGAGGCTTGGTTGATGGTAAGCTGAGAATCTGAATGGATTGGAAGCTTCTTCACCGCTAAGACTTTCGATAGCAGGAGTTGTTAGCAAAGCCCCGTATTTTGCTCCGTCGTCAGATGCTTTGAAGTTTGAAGTTTGAAGTGTTGTGGGCTTGGTCGGCGCAGATGATCGGATCATATTTATATATATTTTTACTTCGAATTCACTCGTCTTTTCTTAGTTAGTTCCTTATATTTTTGAGCTATTTACGTTATTTTTGTGTTTATAGGATTTGTTATGCAAAGAAAATAAAAATAGAACAAGTGAAATTTTATGTAATAAATTCGTCAAAAGCAAATTTAAATTACAATATTGCCAACCCATTGTGACGCTAAATGATAAACCAATATTTAAACTATATATTTCATCCTTTTTTATTTCTTTTCTTGTCTTGTCTAATTTAGTTAAAGCTTTAAGTATTTATGATACTTTTAATTTATTGTGTTTGTAGGAGAAGAAAGTGGAAAGCACTGAGAAATTAAATAGAAGAAGTGGAGAGACAGCGTGAGCAAAAGAGAAAAGCAGAAAACGTGAAAGGGATCCAAGAGAGAGAGCTGCTTTGCAGCTGGACGCGGAGAAGGAATCCAAGGAGTCAAAAGCAGAGAACAGGAGGACGGGACAGCAGAAAAAGCACTTGCTGCTGTGCAGCGTGGAAGAAAAGAAGACAGAGGGGAACGCTGCCCCTTGGCAGCGAGAGAAAAAGAAAAAAAAAAACCAGAAAAATAAGAGGCAGCAAGGCTGCCAGAAAAGAAAGAGAATAAAAAAATAAATAAAGGAAGTCGACTAGGTCACGGGTGGAATGAAAGCAGCAAGAGGGGGGGTGAGATAGAAGTAGGATTGGGGCAAAGGCAGACAAGCTGCCTTTGGGCAGCGTGGGGGAAAAACAAGAAAAGGAGAAAAATAGGGCGGTCTGGGGGGGAATTAAGAAAAAGGGGGAGCTGCCCTTTGGGCAGCTCGAGAAGAGAGTCCAGGGACGCAGGGTGAGGGGAGGTCACAAGCTGCCTTTGGCAGCTTGACTGGCAGAACACGGAGAGAAGCTAGCAGACTGGAGTGTGAGGTTAGGAGAGTAGGAAAAAGAAAGAAAAAAAAATATAAAAAAAAAAAGAGAAGCAGAAGGCTGCCTTTGGGCAGCGTGGGAAGGCGGAAAGGAAAGCAGAACAGCTGCTTGGCAGCGTACGTGGGGAGAGAGGAAACGCAGAAAAGAGGGAGGACAGAGACAACGTCAGGTGGACAGAAGCTGCAAGCCTTCTCTCTCTCGGTTAAATCTTTCCAACTTATGTTTTACTTTCGGTTTAATTTTTCCAAACTTCTCTTTTATTTCTGTTTTTAATAATGTGTAATTAAATTTATGTTGGTTAGAGGTTAATTCGAAACCATGAATATATTTGTAATATGAATTGATTACCTTCAGTTGTGAGTTATAAGTTGTGAATTCAATTTACTTATCCGTTCGTATAAAAACTGATTTGTGTATGTTGGTTGAGAGTACACGCTTAATTTACATGCATGAATTTGATGCTAGAATATAAGTGAATTTCACCTAATCGTTATGAACTTATTTTCACAAGTAGTAAAGGTTGCTAGTCACAATCACGTTAAGTAAATTCTTGGCAAAAGTATCATGCTTTTCATAGTTACGAATGCCTCGTCAATGCTTATAGTTTTCACAAAGTTTAATGATCTTTGATTGTATCTCTATTGTGCTTTTCACGTAGGGGACTTTTGAAGAATGTTTTGAATTGTTGTATGCGTTTTCCCGTCCAATTCAATAACTTAAGGAAAACTTGAAGATTAAAAAAGTGCTGTTCACGGTTAATCTGGAGTATTGAAATTCACAATTTATTAAATGAACAACTGGAAATCATTTTGTATGCAAGTATAACATGTGTGGAGAAGAACCCTCTAGCTAGTCCGTCATTTATCATTTTACCTTAATTTCATGTTTTTGTCAATTCTGTAATTGAATTAAGTTTAATTTACTTTTCATCAAAACCAAACACCCATCCATTATTAAATTATATTATTTATTTAGTTTTCTTTATTGTTAGTCTTTTAATTTAATTTCCATCCATTTCAGTTCCTAGTGTTTAATTTAATTGTTTTCATTATTTTGAGTCATTTTAAGTGTGTTTCGAGTTATTAGAGTTTTTAGCCTAGTTTTGTGTCCTTGAGTCTTGTTTAATATTTTTAAATTAATTTAGAATAGATTAGCAATCCCTCCTAATCCCCGGCCTAGAACGATACCCTACTTACATACTTTACTACATTTGATAAAAAGAGGGTTTAATTTGTGTGTTTAGTTATTTTACGCATCAAATTTTGGCGCCGTTGCCGGGGATTAGCAACTTTGCTAATCCTTTTATTTTTGTTTTTGTTTATGTTTATATTGGTGTTTGTGTATTTTACTTTTGATATTTGATTTATTTTTCTTTCTTTGATTTTAGGCACAAATGGAGCTGAGGGAAATTTAAAGGAAAGATGCGTCCGGCTAAAGACGTTAAATCAAGCGCTTCTTGGGAGGCAACCCAAGCATTCAACGAAGGGAGACTTTGGAATCGCTAACCCAATCAGATTTGCATTTTTACACCCTTATCTTTACTGCTTTCATTTTGTTTTGTTTAGTTAGTTGTGTTATTTGGTTGATTTCTGTGAGTTTGTATTACTTAGTTTAAGTGTGGGGGAAGGTTAACCAAAGTCTCTTTACATTAATTTACATAAAAAAAAAAACAATTAAAAAAAAAAAAAAAAAAGATAAAATTTAAAATTAATGATAAAAAAAAAAAAAAACAATTAAAAAATCAAAAAAAAAAAAAAATACATAAAAAAAAAAAAAAAAAAAAAAAATTAAAATTAAAATTTTACAATGATGTAAACTAATAGTATTCATTGGTCGGGTGGTGCTTCAGTAGTAGGCGGGGCTTCAGCAGTCGGCGGGGCCACAGAAGGAAGAGGCAGCAGAGGTTGATCAGTTGGAGCTTCACTACGCGGTGCCGCCCCAGAAGACGAAGGCAGATGCGGTTGGAACAAACCCACAAACCTCCGATGATCAAGTAAAATTTGACCATCGGTGTCCTGCATCTGGTCAATCTTCCTCTTCATGCTGGTGGCATAGCTGTGTGCGAGCTTGTGCAATTCCTTATTCTCATGCTTGAGTCCTTTAATCTCTTGCTTGAGACTCTGTATTTCAGCCACCAAGGATTCAACGTGACGGGTTCGGGCATATAGGCGTTGGGCCATGTTGGATACGGAACCCGCACACTGCACACTGAGAGCCAGAGACTCCTTGACCGCCAATTCATCAGACCGCCTTGCGAGCAGTCTGTTATCTCTGGGAGTGACAAGGTTTCGGGCCACCACCGCAGCGGTCATGTCATTTTTCATCATCGAATCCCCCACGGTAAGGGGACCGGTAGGGGATATGAAGGATGGCCGCCATATGTTGTCTGGTGAAGGCGGAGCTGCCTCTTCACCAATGTTCAAGTCAAAACGACGATCAGAAGGGCCAGACATTTTTCAGAGGTGGTAAAGAAAGAAGAGAGTTGGACTGATCAAGATTAAACAAGTGCAAGATGGGAGTGTTTACAGGAGGGTACTCAAGTGTGTTGTGGAACAAAATTAACGCCTCTATAAAAAGAAGAAATCAAAGAGGCGCTCCTCAGAGAAGCGTCCTCTCGCAAATCGAAGAGTCGGGGCTTCTTTCTCAAAAGCCGGATTCTTTTCTCAAAAGAGGAGTTTCCGTTCTCAAAAGCCGGATTCTTTTCTCAAAAGAGGCGTTCATTTCTTAAAAGTTGGGCTTGCTCAGAAACCACGAGCCGAACCCCGGATTTCGCAAGATCAATTCGTCCAGACGTGTTGTCACCCGTCACACGCAAACTCAGCTCTGCGAAAATCACGGGCAGTCTGTCGAAGTGCCGATTCCAACCATCTGTCTCTCTCAGCCTAGTCAGCACTTGTCACATGCAACTGGCAGCTTTGCGGAAATTACGGGCAGCTTTGTCAGAAAGCGCGTAATTTGTATTCTTTACCCATCCACCGGCTGCCGACACTAAGTGAGAGAACAGTTCCGGTTGTGAAGACAAGTCCTATAAGTTTCTACCTTCGCCTTCCACAGCAAAAGCACACTCTCTCAACACACCCTCTCAACACCTCTTCATCTCCGAAAATGCATTCCCAAAGAATCCTCTCGAGTCACTCTGTGTTCCTCATTCCTTGGGATACTCCTGCGAACAACCCATTCAAAGCAAAAGTATTTCATATCATAAAGGTTGAAAGCAAGAGTATCTCATATCATGCTTTCTCCATGTCCTTCTCCTTGTCTTTGTTTTCCGACAAGGAGAAAGAGAGCAATCAGCCAGCATTTGGTATCAATCTTCCAATCTGGAGCCAACTGCCTGGAACCCTTTCCTGATTGCTTACCTAGCCTTGCTCTCGAGTACTCATCTTCATCATTTTATGCTTTCTCTTCGTCTACCACATCTGCCTGGGGGACAGTAAGGGAAGTGAAAATGATACCTCGAAGCATGTGGAGACAATTCAGCTAGGGACAAGGAGAAAGAAAGCAAGAGGTGGGCACTTGGAAAGATTGAAGAAAGAAATAAGGACCAACACCTTTCCCTCGTGCCTGCCCGTTGTGCAGAAGAAACAAGCAGAGAAGAATGCAGCTTGCACAATCATCCCAGCGGAAGGAGTCCGAACTGAGGAACTAGAGAAGCTGCCACATCTGCTTGGAGAACAAATAAGGAACTGCAACATAACCAAAGAGCAAAGCTTCGCCGTACAATATCATCAAATCATCACTTGCAAGTAAAAAGCTAAGTGTCACCCTGTTCAAGAGGAACGCTGTGGAAAGTCAACAAGCACGACCAATGATTACTTATTAGTTTTATTCATTATCTTTTATCGTAATTTTCAATTTTTCGTTTGCAATTTTTTTTTTAATTAATTTTCTTGCGTTACTTAACTGAATTATTTCTTTTCTTTGCAGGAACTTTTGGTTCTTTCCACCCTTGAAGCTGATTGCAGAATTTTAGCTTGGGGGTCATCGCTTGATTTTACTGCAAATTAGGGAAGTTTTCAGTCCAATTGTTTTATTTTGTTTCTTATTATTTATTTATTTTATTTTTATTTGCATTATAGTGTTTTCTGACATTGGGGACAATGTCCAGTTTAAGTGTGGGGGTAGAAATCTCCAGAATTTCATTTGTCTCTGTGTTGTTGTTTTTTTGTGTTCTTAATTAGTTTTGTTTTCTTTTAAAAAAAAAATAAAAAAACTGTGTTGTTGTTTTTTTGTGTTCTTAATTAGTTTTGTTTTCTTTTAAAAAAAAAAAATTTTAATTAAAAAAAATTTCGGAAAATTTAAAAATCCAAAAATATTGTCTTGTTTCCCTTATTGTTTTGAATTAGATTTTTGTTAGTTTCCCGACCCAATGATATAATTAGATCAAATTTGAATCACGATTATCAAGAACTTAGTTAACATGTGTTTTATGAAATTCCTAATTCTCTTGTTAGTTTTGTACATGTTTGACCATCTTTGAAAAACCAAATGCACATAGCCTTGTTAATGTGAAACTAAAGTATGACTTAAAGCTTCATATGTGAATTTAGTGACCATATACATCCTATGTGAGTTTTTGAGCCGATTGAAAGTGTGTGCATTTTTCATACACTCCTATTCTTTCATGTGTGATGAACTTATGTGAGATACATCTCTAGAACTTGCGTAACGATCTTTCGAAATGTTTGTCATTGATTGCATGAACTTGGAAATGATAGAGGCATTAGGTTTACCACCATGGCCCAAATAACCATGTTTCCCAACAGAAAAATGATATCATTAGATTGCCTATTTGAGCCATGTTTGTTGAACCTTTTATTTCTTATCACCAAATATGTCTACCCTTATACCTGAATCATTTTTTTTCCTTACCCTTTCCAAGCAAGCTAGTGAGCAATGTGAGATTGTCTTATGAGAAATGTTTGTAAAGTACTTTGAAGGTGTTTGGCAAAAAAATAAGTGTGGGGGTATTTCATGTTTGTATTAAAAAAAAGAAAAAGAAAAAGAAAGATTGTATACGAAGAAAAGAAAAAAAAAATAATGTTTTTAAAGTTTCAGTTTAAGGGTGTGATTGGAGGTTTCAGAAGAATCGTTGGAGAGCTTGAGTTCTTATAAATCTAGACAAAAGAATTGCTTGCAATGTAGCTTGGAACTTGTATTTTCCTATTCTTTCGTTTCAATAATCCTATCCCTAAGCCTCATTACATCCAATAAAAGTCCTCTTGATTTAAGTTTTGCAATTATGACTGTGGAGAAGTGATCTTTATGCAAGCTTATGGTAGAACTTTCACATTTGATTCTTTGAGCGAAACACATTAAAACTAAACACATGTGTGATTGAGTGCATATCCCGTGAGAAGATCGCTAGTTTGCATATGATGATTTTAAAAATAAGAACTTGAAATTGCATTAGCATGGCTATCTCACACACTACACTTCAAGGATGATTCAAAGATTACTGCTAATATTTGAATTAGGAAGATGAACTCGGATTAGTTCCTTGATGCTAGCTATGGTTCTTGATGATTTGTTTTCTTAAATGAATTTCTATGAGGGTCACATAGGGGGAAGCTAATTTTTTTTCTTGTTACTTCTTGTTCTAGTTTTCTTTGTTTTGCTCGAGGACTAGCAAAAGTTAAGTGTGGGGGTATTTGATCGGATCATATTTATATATATTTTTACTTCGAATTCACTCGTCTTTTCTTAGTTAGTTCCTTATATTTTTGAGCTATTTACGTTATTTTTGTGTTTATAGGATTTGTTATGCAAAGAAAATAAAAATAGAACAAGTGAAATTTTATGTAATAAATTCGTCAAAAGCAAATTTAAATTACAATATTGCCAACCCATTGTGACGCTAAATGATAAACCAATATTTAAACTATATATTTCATCCTTTTTTATTTCTTTTCTTGTCTTGTCTAATTTAGTTAAAGCTTTAAGTATTTATGATACTTTTAATTTATTGTGTTTGTAGGAGAAGAAAGTGGAAAGCACTGAGAAATTAAATAGAAGAAGTGGAGAGACAGCGTGAGCAAAAGAGAAAAGCAGAAAACGTGAAAGGGATCCAAGAGAGAGAGCTGCTTTGCAGCTGGACGCGGAGAAGGAATCCAAGGAGTCAAAAGCAGAGAACAGGAGGACGGGACAGCAGAAAAAGCACTTGCTGCTGTGCAGCGTGGAAGAAAAGAAGACAGAGGGGAACGCTGCCCCTTGGCAGCGAGAGAAAAAGAAAAAAAAAACCAGAAAAATAAGAGGCAGCAAGGCTGCCAGAAAAGAAAGAGAATAAAAAAATAAATAAAGGAAGTCGACTAGGTCACGGGTGGAATGAAAGCAGCAAGAGGGGGGGTGAGATAGAAGTAGGATTGGGGCAAAGGCAGACAAGCTGCCTTTGGGCAGCGTGGGGGAAAAACAAGAAAAGGAGAAAAATAGGGCGGTCTGGGGGGGAATTAAGAAAAAGGGGGAGCTGCCCTTTGGGCAGCTCGAGAAGAGAGTCCAGGGACGCAGGGTGAGGGGAGGTCACAAGCTGCCTTTGGCAGCTTGACTGGCAGAACACGGAGAGAAGCTAGCAGACTGGAGTGTGAGGTTAGGAGAGTAGGAAAAAGAAAGAAAAAAAAATATAAAAAAAAAAGAGAAGCAGAAGGCTGCCTTTGGGCAGCGTGGGAAGGCGGAAAGGAAAGCAGAACAGCTGCTTGGCAGCGTACGTGGGGAGAGAGGAAACGCAGAAAAGAGGGAGGACAGAGACAACGTCAGGTGGACAGAAGCTGCAAGCCTTCTCTCTCTCGGTTAAATCTTTCCAACTTATGTTTTACTTTCGGTTTAATTTTTCCAAACTTCTCTTTTATTTCTGTTTTTAATAATGTGTAATTAAATTTATGTTGGTTAGAGGTTAATTCGAAACCATGAATATATTTGTAATATGAATTGATTACCTTCAGTTGTGAGTTATAAGTTGTGAATTCAATTTACTTATCCGTTCGTATAAAAACTGATTTGTGTATGTTGGTTGAGAGTGCACGCTTAATTTACATGCATGAATTTGATGCTAGAATATAAGTGAATTTCACCTAATCGTTATGAACTTATTTTCACAAGTAGTAAAGGTTGCTAGTCACAATCACGTTAAGTAAATTCTTGGCAAAAGTATCATGCTTTTCATAGTTACGAATGCCTCGTCAATGCTTATAGTTTTCACAAAGTTTAATGATCTTTGATTGTATCTCTATTGTGCTTTTCACGTAGGGGACTTTTGAAGAATGTTTTGAATTGTTGTATGCGTTTTCCCGTCCAATTCAATAACTTAAGGAAAACTTGAAGATTAAAAAAGTGCTGTTCACGGTTAATCTGGAGTATTGAAATTCACAATTTATTAAATGAACAACTGGAAATCATTTTGTATGCAAGTATAACATGTGTGGAGAAGAACCCTCTAGCTAGTCCGTCATTTATCATTTTACCTTAATTTCATGTTTTTGTCAATTCTGTAATTTAATTAAGTTTAATTTACTTTTCATCAAAACCAAACACCCATCCATTATTAAATTATATTATTTATTTAGTTTTCTTTATTGTTAGTCTTTTAATTTAATTTCCATCCATTTCAGTTCCTAGTGTTTAATTTAATTGTTTTCATTATTTTGAGTCATTTTAAGTGTGTTTCGAGTTATTAGAGTTTTTAGCCTAGTTTTGTGTCCTTGAGTCTTGTTTAATATTTTTAAATTAATTTAGAATAGATTAGCAATCCCTCCTAATCCCCGGCCTAGAACGATACCCTACTTACATACTTTACTACATTTGATAAAAAGAGGGTTTAATTTGTGTGTTTAGTTATTTTACGCATCAGCAGATAGAAGTCGCAAAGTGGCACGACTGGGAGTCGTGGTGTAAGATCAACACGGCTGGGAGCCATGGTGACAGATCAAGGGCTGCCGAGAGCTGTGGAGCAGGTAGACACGACTTTAAGCGCGGAGTTGTGATGAAACAAGACATGCTCCTGGTTCTTGCCTTCTGGTGATTAGGTTGAGTTAATGCATTTGTCAGAACAAAGGTAATCATTATATATGTAGTGTATGTGGAATGGTTCTATCTGCTTAATCTTGTCAATGAAAGGTGACCTGATTATATTAGTCATGTCTCGTGGGAGCGCTTTGTCAATAACTTCGTTACGTTGGAAATCGTGCAATCGTGCGGTCAAGGGCCTTTCAACTTCCTAAACTTGCTTCTATTGGGGCAACATAGCTTTCGGTTGCCTTCGGTCGTGACCTATTGGTCTAGGCTGCTCTTCTTTATGCTCGACTTGTCTATGTCGTTGCTTCGGTGCATGTGATACGTTCCTGGCAGGTGAGCAAGTTACTCATAGGCTGTTGGTTAAACTTAAGTCAGATTGAGTGACTGATTCTCTTCGTTCATTGTACTACCTATTTTGATGTGAGGATGCTCCTTACGGGCCTAGCCACGAATGAACACTTCATGTGGAAGGTTGTCCATGTTGATTATTGGAGTGTGGCCTCTGAAGGAAATATTTGTGAAAACAAGTTCATTTGAGCAACATCTATGCATGCTATTAACAATGAAAAGGCGGAATCATGCTTGTATGCACTCAAAAACAAAACTTAACCCATGAAATTCAAAGCCTAGTAGTTATGGTGAACCAAGACTCAACTCAAAACAAAGTGAGTTGAGAAACTTTATACCTTTGAAGCACCTCTTTGCTTAGCAAAGGTTAATCACCCATGTGAGGGCCTTCTTTCCTTTGTCACCTTGCTCCTTGGATTTGGATGGAGGAACTTTGCTGCTTGGCCCCATGCCTTCTTGGATATGAATGGAAGAATTGGGTTCTCCAAAAGTCCCCAAAGTTGGAGACCTCTAAGTTTGGACACCAAGGATAGTTAAGGAAGAAGATGAGCGACCATGGAAGAATTAGATGCTAGTAAATTCCCCCATGGTGGCCGGCCTCCTAGAAAGAAAAAGGAGAGCTTTTGTTCTTTCCAATTTTCTCAAGAAAACCCTAATGAAGAAAAACTATAAAGTCACATTTATACCTACCTTCAATGGAGCGGCAAACTTGTAATAAGTCCAAAACCCACTCCCTCTCTAAGCATGGCTGGCCTCCCTATTTTTAGTGGCTTAATTGCCCATTTTGTTTTAGTTGTCACACAACTTAAACCTTATGTGCATTGTGGACTAAAGCCCTTTTTGTGTCCCGAAACCCAAAACTAACTTAAGGCCTAAAACGAACCTTTCGTTCTAGATTAATTAACTTTTAATTAATCCTTGCCATATACAATTAAACTATTTAATTGTCCTTACTCATCTTCGTTATATCCTTCAATCATTACCTTACACAGTGTGAGATCCCTTAGGTTCCTTTTAGACAGGCAGTTGGTGATTAGAACTCTTCAAATCAATTGTGAATTGAAACTTACTTTCAATTCTCCCTTTAATGATTATACACCTTTAGGGCTTCCACAAACCATGAGTGACACCTAACAGTATGTCATGACAACCCAAGCTAATTAGAAGAGGTGGAGAACCTATTTAGTTTAGGATTCCAATGAAACACGGTCTTTCTCTAACACAATACTCTTGATCACATTGTTTGGTTTGATAGTTTATTCATGTCTACTATCCAATGTGATTCATTTACTTATATGATTACCTTAAATGTGATTTGGAATGACTTCCTAAATCTCATTCATACTCTGGCCAAAGATTCTTAATCATATAATAGAGTATTCTCCCTCAAACAGTTCGAAGGTTAGAGATCCCTTGTTGCGCATTCGCTTGCCTCCATGGCTAAATGGCTTAACCCCAACCATGCCATGGACACCCTTTGACGGAGCGACGTTGACATAGTCAAATATCAAGAACCTAACCACAAGACAACTATGATGCCTCAGATCAAAGGACTACTTTGCATTATCCCAACCATGAGTTCTCATGTGACATGAGTATGAGAACTCCTTGTTGATCACGTTCAGTGGGCTCATTCTCTATTGAGCACCTATGTACTTATCTTGGTGTCAGTCACACTAATGACTCGAGTTCAGTCACTCTCCTTGAGAGAAGACATAGCATGTACTGATCTTAACGGACTCTCAATGCCCAATTGGCAATCCTATGATCAAGAACGTTTAGGATATGTATACGAAAGAGAATGGTCTCATGAATCTAATTTCTTTAGATCACATTCTCCCAATTACATATTCCTTGGACTTATCGCTTAAGCATAGAACATTTATATGAGACGGCTTTAAACAATAATCTTTGCCCTTTATATTAAACTAGATTAGTTTAATATGTGAAATGTTCGTAAAGTATCATCATATGATTGGCTTTAGGGCACATTTCCAACAATCTCCTACTTGCACTAGAGCCAATCAGCTTGGTCATCAGTGATGATACCTCTTCTGAATTCATTTCAAAAATGGATGAGTAGTAGGCCTATACAATGGATATCTATATGTTATCCACAGAAACAACCTTGAGAATAACGACGTCACCATTATACATAATTCTCAATCATGTGGTTCAATCTCTCATTTGAGTTCGGATCTTGATGAGACCTTGATTCCCTGGCTTGAGCTATCGCCCTATTAGTGTCGGCACACTAGAGACACTTTCTGGTTTGGAACCGAAATGGAGAGTTCATAAATGAACTTTCCCATCCAAACAATAATGTTGTAAGCTTCTATATGGTGATATATTTTGCATGATGGAACACACTAAAGTCATTACTTTATCGTTTCCACCCAAATATCTCTTTATTCATAATAAAGAGATATCTAATTATCTCTTCATTCAAAGTAAAGAGACATCCAATGTTGGATACGATATTAGATTCATAATCTAATACATTTACGCTTCCTTTGAGTTACTCTAATTCTTCCTCATTCTTAAGGAATCTATCTTTTAGTATTTCTTAAATACTTAAGGGCTCACTTGACAGTTGCCGTGGTTCTGATCCTGGGCTTGCACTGATATCGTCTTGTACCGATCTTGGTACAACTCATATAAATGTTTTTCATACAATATGAAATACATAAATCACCTTTCTGCGTATGCATAAAGGATTCTATTTACGCATTCAGGATTCTATTTACACATTATTTCTTTGGAAGTAAAAGGGTACGTTCCCTTTGAGAAGAGCAACTTCCTAGTCTCACTAGAATTGTCATTCTGATTGAAGTTTATCATCATATGAGAAACTTCCTAGCATCTTTTGTCTATCATTAGGGATTGATATAATCCAATTATATCTTGAAATCTATCAATATAGATTTCCATCCCATGTATATAGACTGTCTCCCATATACATTCTATCGTTATAGAATGTTTAAAGTCATAACTTTAACGAAGAAGAACTCCTAAAATTAATATATCATATATATGTTCAAACTTAGGAATATGATTAACTCCCACTAATATTTTGTAAACCTAGTAAACAAAAGATTCATTTACATCTTATGAGGAAACAAACGATTTGATCTCTCTCATAAGACGCTTATAGCTCCCACTAGCTTGCTAAGATTCATGATGGATGGATCTCTACAACTTACACGTCTTGTCATTCCTAGTCTTTAGACATATTATCAAGACTATCTTGATAATGGTTTCGGAAACCCATATTATGTCCAAACATTGAATCACCGTTTAGTTGTAGCTAGCAATCTTCAAATTAATAGAAACCAAGACTACATCAAAGATGGTTTCTTCCAAGTCAACCAATCTCGTTGATTGTGGTCACCTTAAGCTACCATTTAGCTATGAATGTTTCATTATTTCGGGTCAAATGGTACTATACCATTTCCTTGAGTATATGTCGTATATACACTCAATGTAGTCATAAGGATTTTCATTCTTATTTCTTTCAAATTAAGAGGTGTAACTCTATGACATAGTCATAAAATTCAAACCATTCAACTGAGACGGTTTATAAATCATTCTCGACTATCTTGGAGCTAGTGGTGTAGGAACTAGGTTGTTATATTTGTTGATCATCATCTTGTCTCTCAAAGAACCCATTCTTTGAGTTCTATCTCTTGTTCAATTGCTCTTAGGCAAATCCTAGTGTAGGATTACAATGAACTACCCAACAAACAACATTTGTTAGTTGGTTTATAGAAGTGATATCCAAAGGTTAATTTAAGGATATCACACAAGATTGTTCTAAAACAAATATTGCTTATTAGCACACAACCCCAAATCTTAACACGCTTAAGACTTGCCTTCTTTCCAACTACATCCTATGGAGTCATGAAAATTTTGGAAGATCTTCTAATTGACAATCATATTGTTTTAGAAGTATACATCCTATATATGGGTATTTGATAACATCCAACGAACTAAATCTTATTCAAGTTCGTTCTTCTCCCAATGGAGAAATCCATTATCTTATGATGCTACTTTCCTTGATATCTTTCAAGGAAACTCTTCTAAAATGTTATTTTTTCTTGGATCAAATCTCAGGAGATAAATACTTTAGACGTCTTACTCATCAACTTACATTCTTGAATTCTTTGAAACCTTTTGCAAATTATTCAGATTTTTGTTTATTCAAAATAGATTGTAATAATTGAATCATTCATTAATAAAGAACGATGTTTTGTCAAACAAAACATTCATCCATCTCTTATAGTGACGGAGTTAAGTTCCTTATTCAAATTGGAATGTAAAGACAATCTTTGTTTTTCCAATTTCTTTGGTAGTTCATATGAGGAAGTAAGTACTATCTGCTTTCGTAGAGATCTATATTTTATTCACGTTCCAAATGTGAAGTACCTTTTCTTCCCTCATTAATCTTCTATTTCTTATTAACCACACTTTTACAACAATTGTAAAACATAGTTACTAATACGGAATCATGCATTCAAGTAGAAGAACCAACTGTTTTGAACTGTTCAAGAACAATTTATAACACCTTCGAAAAGTGTGGTCTTGACACTTGCAAGAGATTTCTTGCAAATACCCATTCCAATGTCCATCCTTTCATAAAGAAAGTTTGTTCCCTTGGAGTTATTTCGCCTTCTTCATTTGACTTCTCCATTGACTACAATAGTCATGGTCCCTTAAACTACCACTATCTCTCTTGAAACTTATTTCAATTGTGTTGTACACATCAAACGATTTGAAGAGAGTGCGGTTATTGTTCACTATATAGTTTATAATAAACTTAGTGAACCATTTGGATAGGGACTCAACAGTGAAGTCCTTGGCTAGTTTCTGTCTCCTAAGGTGGTTTAACACTTCAACACTCAATGATTCAAAATCATCACAAGTCCATGTTGATGGACTATTTTTGTCAATCAACCATCTTGTTCTAAACAAGATTACAAACCTTCAAGAGTTGTTCAAGGCAACTCTCATTTCTTCATACAACAATTTGTAAGTGAAGAATCATGACACATAAAGTGTCCATGCCCTTGTGCTTACTTCTCAAGTTCCTTGTTCATTTAACAAAGAAACAAGCACTAGTGTTTGCATTAACTAAGGGTTGTTCAAAGCAACTCTTATTTCTTCATACAACGATTTGTAATGGAAGAATTATGACACTAAAAGTGTTTCCTCTTTATGATAGACTTATCTAACATGTTCTTCCAATGATACATTATCAATAAGAAGATTGTGAGGACGAGACTACTTAGGTACATTACAATCAAATCAAGACAATCTATGGGACTGTGGTACCAAGTCCGGAAACTAAAGCCTTCGGCTTTTTTTTGTCAAGTTTTGGATAGCGTTTGCAAATATATTGGTAAAAAAAATACATAATGAATATAAATTGATTGATTTTAAGCCATTTGATCCGGGTCTTTAAATCAAATAGCACCACCCACTATTTTTGGCAAATTCCATATCCCTCATCGGAATTCGAGAGTTTTGGAAGAAACTCTTAGTAGGGTATGGGAGACTCACCATTACCAAGCCCACCTCAGAAGAATATCATATTCACTAGCAACAATAATAATGAGAAGATAATGCTTTGGCCATTTACAACTTTTGTAATTACCCATCTAGTTTGGCCTCTAGAGAATCATGCCTTAGAAGAATATCATATTGGCACCATTGCACTTAGTTAAGTCATTCTCACCATGCTAGTTCAAGTAGGGGTTCAGGAATGGCCTCAAAAGAATATCATATTGACCATACTCGTTGCCTATCTTCACTTCATGATATGTTTATAGACTTCTCTTGAATGTAGGCACATACTTTGTATACCCCAGAACTGGACAAATATGATGTATGAGTCGCAAATGATTGGAGCCTACCACGGTGGAAGGCCACGAAAGAGTGTTCAAAGCACTCTCACACTTATCAACTTAATAATGGTTTGGTTGAGGGTTTTTAGGTCTCATCACATATAAACTTGCATTTTAATCTCATTAAAACAATTTTGGTTCTATTACAACTATTGGTCCATGTGATTGTTTTAGTAGTATATAGGATACTCCCACTATGCTTGTAAAACTATTTTTAAAGCAAGAATATATGGTACTACTAACATAAGCTTTGCATTCATTGATGGACTATATAGTTGACTTAGGGCCTTAGGATGACTATGACCCTTTGATTCGATCGAACACAAGCCTAGTGTTGGATCTCGGTCTAGGGATGGTGATTGATTTTAATTATGCGTTTAATCACATTAAGGCATGCTTTCTTATTGGGCGTTGGACCCTACTACTCCAATTTTATGCATATCAAATAAAACAAGAAAATGAATACTTCAAAGTAAAGAAGAGCTTATGCTCTTTTACAGCATTTGATCAAAACAAATTACTTTAAAGTAAAGAAGAGCTTATGCTCTTTCACAACATTTGATCATATCAAATTACAACCAAAAGCTAATCTATACATTCCCATGGTTCAAACAAATTTGAGAGACGGCCTTTCACATAGCTCAATTATCCTAGACTTAGGTTCATAATCACCATTTCTTTAATTAATTAACACTTTAACTAATTAAACTTGAATGCAACATTGTCATTTGGTTTTTGTATCCATAGAATTGATTTAGATGGAGCTAAATGGAATGAAAATCCAATTCTCATTTAAAGATACAAAACTATTTTGTTCTCAATTAATTTGGGCCAAAATGCAACAACCTCAACTTTTTGGGCTATATTGCAAAACACAAACTTTTGAGGTCACTTTGTAAAAATACAAAAGTCCACTACTTCATGTAATTACAACTAGTACCCAAAAGTTTCAACAAACACAAAAACTTCATTAAAGGAGCAAAACAATTTGTCCTTTAGTGATTTTGGGCATTTACGTAAAAACGTAAACTTTTGGGTCAAAGTACAAATACACAAAAGTATCAAAACTTTATGTAATTGTAAAAAAGCCCCAAATAGGTAAGGTGTAGCATTTATCAAATAATAAAACAAAATCATCCATCACCAATCAATAACAAACCAAAACTTTATGAAAAACAACAAATATATTGAATCAAAACACCAAACCTTTTTGTTTTTGGTAAGAACATCAAGAACAATGAAGAACATCCATGAAAACGCATTAGAGCTCCATGAACATTTTTCACCCAAAAGACACCCAAAAAACTCTCAAAGTAAAGGGAAATAACATATTACCATACTAGGGTACTTAGGGGTTCCAAAGGTCACTTTAAAAATTTTTTAACAAGGCAAACATGAACCCAAAAAGCAACCCTTTGGATTTGGCCGAATTTCCCCAAAAACATGGCACCAATTGTAGCTTCAAAATTCATCCTTATATGAACTACATCTACAACATTTGAGATGGCAAATTTTTTAACAAAATTTACATTCAAAGAAGCAAGAATAAATCTTGTAACAATTACAACATTCAAATCATATAATATGAAAATACAAAACCCAAAAGGATTCACCAACTACTAGACCTAGGCTTTGATACCACTTGAAGGAAATATTTGTGAAAACAAGTTCATTTGAGCTACATCTATGCATGCTATTAACAATTAAAAGGCATAATCATGCTTGTATGCACTCAAAAACAAAAATTAACCCATGAAATTCAAAGCCTAGTAGTTATGGTGAACCAAGACTCAACTCAAAACAAAGTGAGTTGAGAAACTTTATACCTTTGAAGCACCTCTTTGCTTAGCAAAGGTTAATCACCCATGTGAAGGCATTCTTTTCTTTGTCACCTTGCTCCTTGGCTCCATGGATTTGGATGGAGGAACTTTGCTTCTTGGCTCTATGTCTTCTTGGATATGAATGGAAGGATTGGGTTCTCCAAAAGTTTCCAAAGTTGGAGACCTCTAAGTTTCGACACCAAGGATGGTTAAGGAAGAAGATGAGTGACCATGGAAGAATTATATGCTAGTAAATTCTCCCATGGTGGCTGGCCTCCTAGAGAGAAAAAGGAGAGCTTTTTTCTCTCCAATTTTCTCAAGAAAACCCTAATGAAGAAAAAGCTATAAATTCACATTTATACCTACCTTCAATGGAGTGGCAAACTTGTAATAAGTCCAAAACCCCCTCCCGCTCTACGCATGGCCAGCCTCCCTATTTTTAGTGGGTTAATTGCCCATTTTGTTTTAGTTGTCACACAACTTAAACCTTATGTGCATTGTGAACCAAAACCCTTTTTGTGTCCCGAAACCCAAAACTAACTTAAGGCCTAAAACGAACTTTTCATTCTAGATTAATTAACTTTTAATTAATCCTTGCCATATACAATTAAACTATTTAATTGTCCTTACTCATCTTTGTTATATCCTTCAATCATTACCTTACACGGTGTGTAATCCATTAGGTTCCTTTTAGCGAAGCAGTGGGTGATTAGAACTCTTCAAATCGATTGTGAATTGAAACTTACTTTCAATTCTCCTTTTAGTGATTATACACCTTTAGGGCTTCCACAAACATGATTGACACCTAACAATATGTCATGACTACCCAAGATAATCAGAAGAGGTGGAGAACCTATTTAGTTTAGGATTCCAATGCAACACAGTCTTTCTCTAATACAATACTCTTGACCATATTGTTTGGTTTGATAGTTTATTCATGTCTACTATACAATGTGATTCATTTACTTATATGATTACCTTGAATGTGATTTGGAACGACATCCTAAATCTCATTCATACTTTGGGCAGAGATTCTTAATCATATCATAGAGTATTCTCCCTCAAACAGCTCGAAGGTTAGAGATCCCTTGTTGCGCATTCACTTGCCTCCATGGCTAAATGGCTTAACCCCAACCATGTTGTGGACAACCTCTGACGGAGTGACTTTGACATAGTCAAAGATTAAGGACCTAACCACAAGACAACTATGATGCCTCAAGTCAAAGGACTACTTTGCATTATCCCAACCATGAGTTCTCATGTGACATGAGTATGAGAACTCCTTGTTAATCGCGTTCAGTGGACTTATTCTCTATTGAGCACCTACGTATTTGTCTTGGTGTCAGTCACACTAATGACTCGAGACCAGTCACTCTCCCTGAGAGAAGACATAGCATGTACAGATCTTAACGGACTGTCAATGCCCAATTGGCAATCCTATGATTAGGAATGTTTAGGATATGTATATGAAAGAGAATGGTCTCATGAATCTAACTTCTTTAGATCACATTCTCCCAATTACATATTCCTTGGACTTATCGTTTAAGCATATAACATTTAAATGGGACGGCTTTAAACAATAATCTTTGCCCTTTATATTAAACTAGATAGTTTAACATGTGAAATGTTCGTAAAGTATCATCATACGATTGGCTTTAGGGCACATTTCAAACAGCCTCAACCGTGAATGTATGCTCGTCTGTGGGCCTAACCGGGTGCACGCTCCTCCGCGTGCTAAGACAAGAGTATACGCTTGTAGACATGTAAATTTCGTTACATACAAATGATCCATCACAAAGCTCCACATGGCATATAACTCATCACAAATGGATAAGTCATCAAAGACATGTGTCACAAATCAAGCAAAGGAAGTAAAAAACCTTCCCAAAAGTCGGCAAAAGGGAGAAAATCCCTCTTAAAATCAGCAAGGGGTCCAAATTGCTCCCAAAACCGGAAAGAAAGCTAAAGCATCTTCACAAAACAAGCAAGAATTGAAGATTGCTCACAAAATAGGCAAGAAAGGCCTACAATTCGGCCAAGCAAGGGAAAGTGGCTGAAATTAAGACCCAAAACATGCCTAAATTCTCCCATGGACGAATCAAGACACAAATCAAAGCCAAATCCATCCAAAAGGCAAACTTTGAGAAGTCTACAAATACAAGGTCCTAAGACAAGCATAAGGTGGACAATTTCTACATTGAAGGGTAGAAATTCTCACATTGAGAAAAACCTCTGCCAAATCTTTGAAGACTAATACGCTGCCAAAGCTCTTTTCAAAGAACACACAACCAAAGCCGAAGCATTCCCTTAAAGAATCAACAAGCACTTGTGCCTATTCCTTCTAGACTTTGTTGCAAGCTTAAAACTTGTAACGACGTTTGATTCAAGATCAAGTCGCCAAGACCCTTGAATCAACAAAATCCCACATCAACATCACCTTTGGCGCATCTTTGAGGTGAAGACTATCCATGCATTATTTCAAGCTCAAAACTTGAAGCAATCGTTCAATTGTTTGTCCGAGATCAAGTCATCACAACCTTTGGATCAACAACCTACGTATCTATATCAAATTTAAAGACTGAATCAGAGGAAAATTGTAAACAGAGATTGTAACCATACAAATTCATCAATACAAATCTACTTTGTACATGTG
Organism: Malus domestica; assembly: GCF_042453785.1. Taxonomy (NCBI): domain Eukaryota; kingdom Viridiplantae; phylum Streptophyta; class Magnoliopsida; order Rosales; family Rosaceae; genus Malus; species Malus domestica. Next base: position 27,940,540 of record NC_091673.1, read on the forward strand.
TTCTCGTTTCATCCGTTACAGAATTTTTGTGTTTACAATGCTATCTTGGGATCCTAGGTAGGAGTATACAATGCCAGAATGCTCGGTTCGTGGCTGGTCGAAAGGCTGCTTGCCTGAACGCTACTGGAAAGGGTCGTCGTCTACCTTTGTCCAGCTTTGGGACACCTCGTCTGGGGAATGCTGCATCTCGGTGCGCTACAAAAGTTGATTCACTAAGGTCATCTATTGTGCAAGGGTGCTTGTCAACTCTATAACTTGTCAGGTTAAGTGTTGTTTGCCACTTGGGTTGGAATAGCTTAGACAGTATGCGTCTTCTTAAGTAGTTGTAGTGTAATGGCCTTCGGGCGCGATATTTGAGTTGGGATATGTCAAATCTACGAAAAAATAGGGTGAAAATACCCCCGGTTCAATCGTTGGTCCAGAAAACTAAAGGCGAGACGATTGAACTGATCTTGGACCGGTTGGGATCACTAGGTGGATCGTGGGAGCAGGTTGGGCTACAGAAGTGGGCTGAGCCACGTGCAGGGCACGTGGGTACGGTGTAGTTTGGCTGCTTGGCCTTGGACTGAGGGTGCATTGGGCTTGCGCTAGCCTTGGTCTACGAGTGTTGGTCTGCTCCATTTGTCCACTACAGCTACTTGAGCCATGCATTAGGCCTCAACTGTTATGGCAGCATCATGGGCCTGCTAGATCTGGGCTGCCTCTCGCTGGGTTGGCTGCCTTATGGTACGAGCCTGGGGTCGTTGTTGCAAGGTGGCAACTGTTGTTACTTTGTGGCCTTGCTGCCATAGAGCTATCCCACTCCCCATTGCCACAGTGGTTGCCATGGCTGCTGTGGTGGTGGTACTCTGTGGTTGCAAAGTTATTCCTTTTGCTTGATTCGGATCTTTGAATTAGGAAATTTCAGTTTGTTGTGGTTTCCAAATTTCCCACCATTGTATTTTTCTCCTACATCTATTCAAAGAATTAAAAAATTATAGGAATAAGAACATATGAAAATTTACATATGAATGAGAAAGGAGAAACTTTGAATGCGAGAGTCTTCTTCGAGCGTGTGAATCAAGCTCTCAATGAAAGCACCAATTTATGGATGCAAATTTCCACCATTAATATCTTGCAATTAACATGGTAATTAATCCCAAATTAAATAGGAAGTTTTGGGAGTTATTTTGAATAAGGATTTGATGAGGAGCGATGAGAGAAATTTGAATAAATACCATTTTGATTACCTTTCACTCTTCCTTGATCGAGACGTTATTGTTTGTTACATGCGTGTGGGAATCCCAGTGTGCCTCGAGGGTAATTTTGTCCATTTAACCCAAAATTCCACGTGTCACCTCTATAATTTTCTTGATTATTTTTTGCTCCACAGTGTAAGTTTGGTAGGCGTGCGTTTTATATATTGAATGTAGGACTCGTGGTATTTTTTCTTTTTCCTTATTTTATGATTAGTCACCTCTTTATTATAAGAGTTATGAGTTTAATATTTAACTCAAAAATAAGAATTGCTCTCCTTGTACTCAGATTTTCTGACCACTGCAAGAGTTTAGTTCCTATATAATTTTATCACACTCAAGTGTCCAACCCATTGTGAAAGGACTAATGTATGAGAAAGGCAATTCGAACTTGAGTACAATGGACCAGACACCTTTATCAATTATTTGGCCCACTGTGGAAAGTCGAATTTATGAGGAAGGCATTTTGAACTTGGGTGCAATTAGCTTGTTTATTATTTATAATGATTCGTTGTAGTGCCAATTTTGCAAAAGTGAGATGTTTATTTAATTTAGGGGTGGAGATTTTCACACTCCTCCATTCGTAATCCATAATTATCTATTGATATTCATAAGAAGTCACCAAAAAGTATAAGAGAGAAAAGGAGGAGAGCACAATTCTCTCGCATTTTCCTGAAGAATAACTGACACAACCTGACCCGGAGTGTCAACTAGGACTCCGAATCGAGCCGTATTGGCTGACACCTGGAAGGTGACGGAGCCATAAAGTGTAATGATGTGGAACAAGTGAATAAATTGAAACCCAAAAGTACATAAATACAAGAGTGCGTTGTGAGCGGAAATGAACCCATTTCACATGTGACGTCAGAGCATAAGTAAAGTACAGTAGAGTGGATTGAAAATCATACCATCGAAGGTAATCTCCAATACCAAGACATGCCACGAATCCTCGTTTATACGAAAACTCTGTTACTAGACCTGGAAGGATAAAAACAAGAGTGAGTGGGTCAAAAAATAAAGCTTTAATAAAGACCTTCTAAACGATATAATCTCTCACCGTAACACCTGTTTAGTTTCCAGAAAATCATACTACGTATAAGCATGAAATCAAAAGTATACTAACAATGAATCCAGAAGTATACCACCACATAGCATCTCATTAGCAATATAAATAATCATGTGCTTAATAACCCATACTAGCACGCTAGTCGGAGTCACCTATAGTGATCTGTACGACTCATCCATATCTCATCAATCAATGCTAGTGTTGGAAATGTGCCCTAAAACCAATCATATGATGATACTTTACAGATATTTCACATGTTAAACTAATATAGTTTAATATAAAGGGCAAAGATTATTGTTTGAAGCCGTCTTATATAAATGTTATACGCTTAAATGATAAGTCTAAGGAATATGTAATTAGGAGAATGCGATCTAAAGAAGTTAGATTCATGAGACCATTCTCTTTCGTATACATATCATAAACGTTCATGATCATAGGATTCCCAATTAGGCATTGACAGTCCATTAAGATCAGTACGTGCTATGTCTTCTCTTAGGGAGAGTGACTGGTCTCGAGTCATTGGTGTGACTGACACCAAGACAAGTACGTAGGTGCTCAATAGAGAATGAGTTCACTGAACGCGATTAACAAGGAGTTCTCATACTCATGTCACATGAGAACTCATGGTTGGGATAATGCAAAGTAGTCCTTTGACCTGAGGCATCATAGTTGTCTTGTGGTTAGGTCCTTGATCTTTGACTATGTCAAGGTCACTACATCCGAGGGTGTCTATGACATAGTTGGGGTTAAGCCACTTAGCCATGGAGGCAAGTGAATGCGCAACAAGGGATCTCTAACCTTCAAACTGTTTGAGGGAGAATACTCTATGATATGATTAAGAATCTCTGGCCAGAGTATGAATGAGATTTAGGAAGTCGTTCCAAATGACATTCAAGGTAATCATATAAGTAAATGAATCACATTGGATAGTAGACATGAATAAACTATCAAACCAAACAATTGTTGGAAATGTGCCCTAAAACCAATCATATGATGATACTTTACGGACATTTCACATGTTAAACTAATCTAGTTTAACTATAAAGGGCAAACATTATTGTTTGAGCCGTCTCATATAAATGTTATATGCTTAAACGATAAGTCCAAGGAATATGTGATTGGGAGAATGCGATCTAAAGAAGTTAGATTCATGAGACCATTCTTTCGTAGACACATCCTAAACGTTCCTGATCATAGGATTGCCAATTGGGCATTGACAGTCCGTTAAGATCAGTACGTCCTGTGTCTTCTCTCAGGGAGAGTGACTAGTCTCGAGTCATTGGTGTGTGTGACATCAAGACAAGTACGTAGGTGCTCAATAGAGAATGAGTTCACTGAACATGATCAACGAAGAGTTCTCATATTCATGTCACATGAGAACTCATGGTTGGGATAATGCAAAGTAGTCCTTTGACCTGAGGCATCGTAGTTGTCTTTTGGTTAAGTCATTGATCTTTGATTATGTCAAAGTCACCCCATCGGGGTGTCCATGGCATCATTGGGGTTAAGCCACTTAGTCATGGAGACAAGTGAATGCGCAACAAGGGATCTCTAACCTTCAAATCGTTTGAGGGAGAATACTCTATGATATGATTTAGAACCTCTGGCCAGAGTATGAATGAGATTTAGGAAAGCGTTCCAAATCACATTCAAGGTAATCATATAAGCACACGAATCACATTGGATAGTAGACATGAATAAATAAACTATCAAACCAAACATTGTGGTCAAGAGTATTGTATTAGAGAAAGACCGTATTGCATTTGTAATCCTAAACTGAATAGGTTCTCCACCTCTTCTGATTAGCTTGGGTAACCATGATATGCTGCTAGGTGTCACTCATGGTTTGTGGAAGCCCTAAACGTGTGTAAACACTAAAGGGAGAATTGAAAGTAAGTTTCAATTCACAATCAATGTAAAATGGTTTTAATCGCCCACTGCCTCGCTAAAAGGAACCTAATGGATCGTACACCGTGTAAGGTGGAGATTGAAGAAACAATGGAGATGAGTAAGAATAATTAAATGGTTTATTTATTTATGGCAAGGATTAATTAATATGTTAATTAATCAAACGAATAAAGTTCGTTAAAGACCTCGGGATAGTTTTGGACCTCAAGGCCCAATGGGCTTCGAACGTCAAGTCCATTGACTTAAGTTGTATGACAACTTAATGAATAATGATTCACAAAGGACCAATTAGGCCAATAATATCCCATGGCCGGCCATTTGGTTTTGGAGTGGGTTTTGGACTTATTTACAAGTTTGCCACTCCAATGACTTAAGGTATAAATATGACTTTATAGCCAAAAATTCATTTAGGGTTTTTTTTGGAGAAAATTGGAGAGAACATGTCTCTCCATTTCTCTCTAAAGAGGCCGGCCCCTTGGAGGGTGTATCTAGCCATACTAACTACTCCAAGGTCACTCATTTCTTCTCCAATCTAACCTTGGTGAAGATACTTAGAGGTTCTCAATTTTGGGAACTTGGAGAAACCTTTTCATCCATCCAAATCCATAGATTTTAGATGCAAGGAATGAAGGCCCTATCTTTGGGTGATTAGCATTTGCTTATGCAAAGAGGAATCTACAAAGGTATATTTCTCAACTCACTTTGATTTGAGTTGAGTCTTGGTTCACCAATCTACTAGGCTTTGAATTTCATGGTTAATGTTTTGTTTTTGAATGCATGCAAGCATGATTCCGCCTTTTAATTGTTAAATGCATGCTATAGATGTTATTCAAATGAACATGTTTTCACAAAATTATCCTTCAACAATGTGGTCAAGAGTATTGTATTAGAGAAAGACCGTATTGCATTGTAATCCTAAACGGAACAGGTTCTCCACCTCTTCTGATTAGCTTGGGTAACCATGACATACTGCTAGGTGTCACTCATGGTTTGTGGAAGCCCTAAATGTGTATAATCACTAAAGGGAGAATTGAAAGTAAGTTTCAATTCACAATCGATTTGAAAGAGTTCTAATCGCCCACTGCCTCACTAAAATGAACCTAATGGATCGTACATCGTGTAAGGTAGAGATTGAAGAAACAACAGAGATGAGTAAGGATAATTAAATGGTTTAATTATTTATGGCTAGGATTAATTAATATGTTAATTAATCAAACGAATAAGTTCGTTATAGACCTCGGGTTAGTTTTGGGCCGCAAGGACCAATGGGATTTGAATGTCAAGCCCATTAACTCAAGTTGTATGACAACTTGAAACCACAAAGGGCTTGAAAGCCCAATGAACCCTTAATGGCCGGCCATATAGAGAGGGGTAGTGAACTTGGCTTAATTGCAAGTTTGCCACTCCATTGTGAGGTGGTATAAAGGCAACTTTATAGCCATTTCATCCTTAGGGTATTTTTTTTGGAGAAAAGATGAGAATGCAAGCTCCATTTTCCCTCTAAGAGGCCGGCTACCCTAGAGGATTTTAGCTAGCAATCTTACTTCGTCTAGGTCACTCATCTCTTCTTCAAGTCCTACCTTGGTGTGGAGACTTAGAGGTTCTCAACTTTGGGAACTTGGAGAATCCTTTCGACCATCCTCATCCAAGAAATCCATGGAGCTAAGGAGCAAGGAATGAAGGCCCTCTCCTTGGGTGATTAGCCTTTGCTTATGCAAAGAGGAATCAACAAAGGTATAAAATTTCTCAACTCACTTTGTTCTTGAGTTGAGTCTTGGTTTACATAACTACTAGGCTTTGAATTTCATGGGTAATGTTTTGTTTTTGAGTGCATACAAGCATGATTCCACCTTTAATTGTTAATTGCATGCCTTAGATGTTGCTCAAATGAACATGTTTTTCACAAAATTTCCTTCAAGTGGTATCAAGAGCCTAGGTCTAGTAGTTGGTGAATCCTTTTGGGTTTTGTATTTTCATAGTTTATGATTTGAATGTTGTAATTGTTTCAAGCTTTATTCTTGCTTCTTTGAATGTAAATTTTGTTAGAAAATTTGCCATCTCAAATGCTGTAGATGTAGTTCATATGAGCATGAATTTTGGAGTTAAAATTTGGTGCCATGTTTTTGGGGAAATTCGGCCAAATCCAAAAGGTGGATTTTTGGGTTCATGTTTGTCTTGTTAAAAGAGTTTTAAAGTGACTTTTGGAACCCCTAAGTGCCCTAGGATGTTAACCCTCTTTTGTGTAGTGAACATTTGAGTTTTATTGAGTGAAAACATTCATGGAGCTCTTATGAGTTTTCATGTGTGTTCTTCAAAGTTCTTGAAGTTCTTACCAAGAACAAAAAGGTTTGGTGTTCTGATTCAAAGTGTTTGATGTTTTGCATAAGGTTTTGTTTATGGTGGTTGGTGTGACTTTATTGTAATAAATGGTATGACATGATTTGTCATTTTTCAATCAACACCCATACCAATCAACTTTTCCACCCATCCCTTTCACCCTTTTCAACACTCTTTAAAATTTTTGAATTTTTACCAAAACCTGCTTCCTCCTTTTTTCACTTCCCAAAACCAGCCACCCTATAAGTAGGGTACTTTTGAGGTTTTTATGCAATTACATAAAGTTTTGATACTTTTGTGTATTTGTACTTTGACCCAAAAGTTTACGTATTTACGTAAAGGCCCAAAATCACTAAAGGACAAAATGTTTTGCTCTTTTAATGAAGTTTTTGCATTTGATGAAAATTTTGGATTCTAGTTGTAATTACATGAAGTAGTGGACTTTTGTGTTTTTACAAAGTGACCTCAAAAGTTTGTGTTTTGCAATATAGCCCAATGGTTGAGGTTATTGTTTTTCGGCCCAAATTAGTTGAGAACAAAATAGTTTTGTATCTTTAAATGAGAATTGGATTTTCATTTCATTTAGCTCCATTTAAATCAATTCTATGGATACAAAAACCAAATGAAAATGTTGTATTCAAGTTTAATTAGTTAAAACGTTAATTAATTAAAGAAAGGGTGATTATGAACCTAAGCCTACTATAATTGAGCTATGTGAAAGGCCGTCTCAAATTTGTTTGAACCATGGGAATGTGTAGATTAGATTTTGGTTGTAATTTGATATGATCAAATATTGTAAAAGAGCATAAGCTCTTCTTTACTTTAAAGTATTTTGTTTTGATCAAATGTTGTAAAAGAGCATAAGCTCTTCTTTACTTTGAAGTACTTCTTTCTTGCTTTATTTGATATGCATGAAAATGAAGTAGAAGGTCCAACGCCCAATAAGAAAACACGCCTTAATGTGATTAAACATGTAACTAAAATCAATCATCATCCCTAGACCGAGATTCAACAGTAGGCTCGTGTTGGATCGAATCAAAAGTTCATAGTCATCCTAAGGCCCTAAGGCAACTATATAGTCCATCAATGAATGCAAACCTTATGTTAGTAGTACCATATACTCTTGCTTTAAAAACCGTTTTACAAGCATAGTGGGAGTATCATATACAACTAAATCAATCACATGGACCAATAGTTGTAATAGGACCAAATTGTTTTAATAAGATTAAAATGCATGCTTATATGTGATGAGACCTAAAACCCTCAACCAAACCATTATTAAGTTGATAAGCATGAGAGTGCTTTAAACACTCTTTCGTGGCCTTCCACCGTGATAGGCTTCGATCGTTTATGACTCATACACCAATTTCACCTTATCATGAGTGAGTACAAAGTGCGTGCTTACACTCAGGAGGAGTTCTATATGCATAAATGATGTTGTGAAGGTAGGCAACGGGAATGATCAACATCAGATCATTGTGAGGTTGTTCTTGAACCCCTACTCGAACTTGCATGGTGGGAGTGACTTAACTAAGTGCAATGGAGCCAACATCATATCATTGTGAGGCTTCATTCTCTAGAGGCCAAATAAGATGGGTACTTGCAAGAGATGCAAATGAGTAAGCATACTCTCTCATTATTATTGATGCTAGCCAACATCATATCATTGTGAGGTGGGCTTGGTAATGATGAGTCTCCCATACCCTACTAAGAGTTTCCTCCAAAACTCTCGAATTCCGATGAGGGATATGGAATTTGCCAAAAATAGTGGGTGGTGCTATTTGATTTAAAGACCCGGATCAAATGGCTTAAAATTAATCAATTTATATTCATTATGTATTTATTTACCAATATATTTACAAAAGCTATCCAAAACTTGACAAAGAAAAAGCCGAAAGCTTTAGTTTCAAGACTTGGTACTACAATCCCATAGATTGTCTTTAATGGCTTGTATATGTACCTAAGTAGTCTCATCCTCACAATCTTCCTATTGATAATTTATCATTGGAAGAACATGTTAGATAAGTCTATCATAAAGAGGACAACACTTTTGATGTCATACTTCTTCAATTACAAATTGTTGTATGAAGAAGTAAGAGTTGCTTTGAACAACCCTGAGTTAATGCAAAAATTAGTGCTCGTTTCTTTGTTACATGAACAAGGAACTTGAGAAGTAAGCACAAGGGCATGGACACTTTATGTGCCATGATTCTTTACTTACAAATTGTTGTATGAAGAAATGAGAGTTGCCTTGAACAACTCTTGAAAGTTTGCAATTGTGTTTAGAACATAATGGTTGGTTGACAAAAATAGTCCATCAACATGGACTTATGATGATTTTGAATCATTGAGTGTTGAAGTGTTAAACCACTTCTAGAGACGGAAACTAGGGAAGGACTTCACTTTCATGTCCCTATCCAAATGGTTCACTAAGTTTATTGTAAACTATATAGTGAACAATAACCACGCGCTCTTCAAATTGTTTGATGTATATAACACAATTGAAATAAGTTTCAAGAGAGACAGTGGGAGTTTAGGGACCATGACTATTGTAGTTAAAGGAGAAGTCAAATGAAGAAGGCGAAATAACTCCAAGGGAACAAACTTTCTTTATGAAATGATGGACATAGGAAGGGGTATTTGCAAGAAATGTCTTGCAAGTGTCAAGAACACACATTTCGAAGGTGATGTAAATTGTTCTTGAATAGTTCAAAACAGTTGGTTCTTCTACTTGAATGCTTGAATCCGTATTAGTAACTATGTTTTACAATTGTTATAAAAATGCGGCTAATAAGAAGTAGAAGATTAATGAGAGAAGAGAAAGTACTTCACATTCGGAATGTGAATCAAATGTAGATCTATGCGAAAGAAGGTAGTACTTACTTCCTCATATGAACTACCAAAGAAAATGGAAAAACAAAGATTGTCTTTACATTCCAATTTGAATAAAGGAACATAATTCTGTAAGAGAAATGGATGAATGTTTTGTTTGACAAAACATTGCTCTTTATCAATGACTGATTAGATTATTGTAATCTAATTGATTATCTCTATAGTAGAGATGATATGGTAGTGTTAACTGTTTAGAATATAACAATGCTTAAAACCCAAAAGGTTGCAAGGTAGTGACTAATCCCAACTGAGTTGTGATACCTCTAAAACATAAATTACGAGTTGGTCATAGATGGATGCTTTGGATCGTTAGATCCGGATCCAATGCCTTCGTGTTAAAATTGTATAGAGGCAAAATGTTTGAATCTTTATTCTTTTGGAAAGGAAGAAAGAATCACAAAGTTGTTGAGGTTAATTCACTTATATGTTAGTGGCACTTGTCCACAACATAATGAATGTTGTATGACATTCACCGAAGATCGCTCTCGGTTGGACTATCGTTTATTTTGAATAAACACAAGTCCAAATACTTTGCAAAAGGTTTCAAAGAATTCAAGAATGTAAGTTGATGAGTAAGATGTCTAAAGTATTTACCTCCTTAGATTTGATCCAAGGAAAGGTAACACTTTAGAACAGTTTCCTTGAAAGATATCAAGGAAAGAAGTGATGAGTAGATTTTATATTATATATTTTACCCTAATCTTAGTATATTTTAGTTAATATATTTGAAGAATTTTGATACTTTGAATTGTATTTTCAATATAGGATTTTCGACTTCCTCTGGAGCAAAAGACAACCAAATGGACGAATTTTGGAGTAACTCCAGTTGGAGGACGTTCGTGAGTCACTTAGCTTCATCATATCAAAATTTGGGATTTTTCCACCAAGCGGTTATTTTCGGACGATAAAATAAAGAAGCGATGTGCAGTGTTGGAAAATGACGTTTTTGGGCTCAAATTGCGTTTTTGGAGCCCAAGATGACCTCGGATGGGTTCGTGGCCTTCTGGAGAAGTGTTCAGAATATTCCAAACATTAAATCCAGCTATATCAGGCCAGTTTTGGAGCAGCTTATGGGTCCAAAACGTGGGTGTTCAGATTTTAGGCGAATTTCACCATTTAATTTAGGGTTATGTTTTTTTTTTTTTTTTTTTTGGGATTAGGGTTTGTGTGGTGGCTTAGCAAATATATTGCTTGGCCGTCTACAGTTTTTTACTACGCTTTATTTTATGCAATTTTGGAGACAGAGAGAAGTGCTAGGGTTTTGGAGATTTTCTACTTGAAGGTGCTTTCAACCTTTTCTTAATAATATTTTTCTATAATTTCAATTATGAATATGCGGAACTAATTTCTTTTGCTAGGGCGAAGCCTTGAGCCTTAGCATGAATATGTGATTTTTTTTTAATTGCTTATGATTGATTGCATGCATACTTTGAATTGTTAATCACCAGGATAAAAACTATCTAATTGTCTTAATGCCTCATCACCATTAGGATCTTTAGAAAAGTAATTTGATGCAATTTTGGTCGGAAGGTTCCCTAAAATTGACGCTGGCTTCTTGTAATTAATAATTGTAATTTCACTTAGGATGAATATCACGTCTTAAGGATTGCATGGTTTTTCAAAGGATTTTCATAAAGCATAATGAATCTTTGATGTTCAGATTTGATCCGAACGTCCGGACAGGTTGCATGTTAGATATACGTTCTATGTTGGAGGTTCCAAGTAGAATATGAATTAGGAAAATCTAACCTTCAAAGTGGCATGTGTAGATCGTAAGTAATTGGTAAAAATTCATAGGATTGCTAGGTGATGGTGGAACCCTAGTGCTTTCTTAATTTGATTCTCCCAAAACTGTTTTCTTTTCTCTCTAGCTCTAATATTACAGATTGTTTATTTTAATTCATTAATTTCGTTTTTATTTTAATTAGGTTATAAAATCAATCATCTAAACTTCTACTTTACAATAATTAAATGGAATCTGATTAGTTTCGAATTATTTAATAGTCCCTGTGGAGACGACCTTGTGAGATCCGTTTATACTATAATAACCTTGTGATTTTTGCAAGTAAAATAGGAGATTTAAGCCTGTTAACATGAGTAGTAAAAATCCTATCAAGAAAATGGCGCCGTTGCCGGGGATTATTTAAAATAATACCTACGAATCAGATTTTCAATTAGTTATTGCTGTTTATACATATAAAAAAAAAATTTAATTTTCGTTTTTATTTTATTTTTACAGATTACAACAGTACAACAATGCAGATTTCAGAAATCTGTGCATGGTCAGCACCTGTTCAACAGTGCAGAAATTGATTCCATTTGATCCAGAACTTGAGCTGAATTTAAGGAGGAAACGCAGGGAGCGAACTGTGCAGAGGGTTCCTCCTTAGCAGGTAACTTGTCTACAATCTTTAAATTCTGAAGACCTGCACAGCAAAGAAAAAATGGCATTTGTAATTCCAGAAGCTGGTCTGCCCCTGTGAGATTCACTGACAGCCCATACCACAAATATACCAAGTTGCATTACTTATCCGGCAGTGGAGGAAGGGTCTGCATTTGAAATAAAACAGCACATGTTGAATATTCTACCTACGTTTCATGGGTTATCATCTGATGATCCTAACATGCACATTGCATAATTTTTAATGGGGTGCAAAAATATTTTGGTGAGAGGATTTTCAGCCGAATCTATTAAGCTCTGTTTATTTCTTACACTCTGAAAGATCAAGCAAGGAGATGGCTCCTCACACTCCCATCTGGAAGCATTAGTACTTGGGCCCAACTCAGTGAAAATTTTTTAAACAAGTATTATCCAGCTTCTAAGACTCTTGACATGAGAACTCAGATTTTATCTTTTGCCCAAAAACCAAATGAGGAGTTTCATGAGGCGTGGGAACGGTTTAAAGAGTTGATTAGAAAATGTCCACATTCAGGTATTAACACTACTGATGAAATGCATATATTTTTCAGAGGGTTGAATATGACTACAAAAACTCTTGTCAACGCATCTTGCGGAGGTTCGTACAAGGATAAAAATGCACAAGAGGCCTGTTTGTTATTTGAAAAAATGGCAGAGGATACACAACAGTGGGCAGTTGAGCAGCCACAATCTAGGTCTGTTTTTGAGATGTCTAACGGCTCTCCATATGTTACAACACAAATTGAAAAAATGAAGAAAAGGTTTAATGCAAAATTTGACCTGTTATTACAAAGAATACCAGGTTCACAGGTTGCTGTACAGCAGCCCATACCAGCTGCCTGCAGCATCTACAACATGATAACTCACGATTTTATGAGCAACCCACATAGAGATGTTTCTCCAGATTTTACAGCAGAGCAGGTTAATGCATTTAACAATTTCCAGCGTCCCAGATATGACCCGTATTCGAATTTCTACAACCCAAGTTGGAGAGATCATCCTAATCTAAAGTGGGACAATGATCAGCACTCAAGACCTCAATTTCAACAGCAGGTACAACAACCTGCTGCACCTAAGGCTGCTTGGGAGGTTGCAATTGAAAAATTGGCAAATACTACCACTCAAGAAATTCAAAATCTACAGGCAGCAGTGAAAAACATGGAAAAACAAATGGGGCAGATTGCTTTACAGGTTTCAGAAAGAGCTCCGGGTACATTTCCTAGTCAAACAGTACCTAATCCAAGAGGACGAGAAGAATGCAATGCTATACGGACTCTACGGTCTGGCAAAAGTTACAACAATAGACATGAAAATTCTGTTGGAAATTCGCAGGCAGCAGAACTACCCCAAACTAAATCTGCAATTTTTTCAGATTCTGAAATTTCTGCAGATTCTGGGCAGTCCCAAGACAGATCTGAAAATACTGCAGAAGCTACCACAAAAACTGCAGAACGTGTTTACGAGCCTCCTATGCCTTATCCAGAAAGGTTGAGACCTAAAGCTAAAGATCAACAGTTAACAGATTTTATGAAGACTTTGTCAAAAGTTCAGATTAATCTACTGTTAATTGATGCAATCAAGAACATTCCATCTTATGCCAAATGTTTGAAGGATGTTTGCACAAAGAAAAAGAAGCTTGTTGATTTTGAAAAAGTGATTCTTACAGAACAGTGCAGTGCGGTCTTATTGCATAAATTGCCTCCAAAGAAAAAAGATCCAGGGAGTTTTACTATCTCTTGCACCATTGGAAATTGTGATTTTAGTAGTGCTTTAATTGATTTAGGTGCTAGTGTAAACTTAATGCCTTATTCTGTTTTCAAACGTTTAGGTAAAGGTGAGCTAAAGCCAACCTCCAGTATTATTCAATTGGCTGACCGTTCAATTACCTACCCTAGAGGAGTCATTGAAGATGTTATTGTGAAGGTTGACAATTTATATTTACCAGCTGATTTTATGGTGTTAGACATGAATGAGGATTTGACAACGCCCATTATTTTGGGCCGCCCATTTCTGGCAACAGCCCGGACTCTTATTGACGTTGAAGCCGGAACATTAACATTCCAGGTTGAAGATCAAACTGTTGTTTTCAAGTTGTTTGAAGCAAGCTTACATTCAGGTGACAAGCAAGAATGCATGCGTGTTGATGCATTGGATGGTTTACCAAGTGCCAAGTTTATGAACAGATCATCAACTGACCATCTGTCCATAAAGCCCCCGAATTTAACTCGTGATTGTACAAGTCCTAAACCACAACAGCAAAGGGTGCTACATGATGACCAGCCAATTAACACTATGAAAAAACATGAAAATTTGCCAAGCAGTCCAAATTTTAAGAAAATACAGCCTGGTAAAAAGTGTGGTTATTAAGTTCAGATTTCAAGTCATTTCCAAGGAAACAAGAGTCTCGATGGAAAGGTCATTTTCTAGTTACTAAAGTTTTTTCAGAATGGTAATGTGGACATTAAGGCTAAGGGCACAGATTTCTCATTGAAGGTTACCAAACATCAACTAAAACCATGCATAGAGAAACATGGTGTAGGCAAGTCATCAACTCTGAAGGAACTAGTGATCTAGCCATCAGATTTCTGCAACGTCTAGCTACAGACTTAAAATAAAGCGCTTGTTGGGAGGCAACCCAATTTTTCTAAACTCTTTCCTTATTTTATTTTTCGTTTGATTTTTTTTCTAGATGCATTTCCATACCTAAGTTTATTAAAAAAATAAAAAAAATAAAAATAAACGTGAAAAATCCAATTTTTTTTTCTCTATTCACGCAGTTGATTTTAGCTTTGTTTTTAATATACGCATATTGGTTAATTGCAAGTTACGAACGTGAAAAATAAAGCGCGTCCTATGCTGGAATCCTGCACCCAGCAGCAACTCTACCGGTACATCAACCACATCTACACTATGCTGGAAAATTAAAGCAGTCAACATAAAGTCATTCATAGATGCAAGTTTGGGGGTGATTGTTGCAGATCCAGCACAGAAACAGAATTTAGAGCAGTTAATTTTCTGCAGCTCAGTTTTGTGATGCATAGAGGAAGCACAATTAAATCACAGATCTATACACCACAGAACTGAGTACAACTATTATTACCAGATCTACAACAACTACACTTGCAGGGATTCGAATTTTACCTCCCAGATGCACCGATCTGGGTCGTGCGGCCTGTGTTGTTTTCATCCGTTGAGCTTGTGTGTTTACTTCTGTTTCCTTGGCTCTATCATGGATCCGTATACCCCTACACAAAGAGAAAAAATATGAGTACATCCAGGATAAATATGGCATTATAATGAACTGTCGTTGAACATGTAAATGTTGAGTTTAGCAACTGCAGAAGAACGAGATCTTTACCTTCATGATTTGCAGCGGCCGAGACATTTGCCGTTTATTTTGCCTTCTGGGACCATTAGACCGGCATCTTAAGCTTGTGTTCTCTCGGTTGTACGCTGGATTTGGGTGTCATTTTTCAATCCCAGTAGTAGCTTTATTATTCAAATATCAGATCAGCGTCAATCAATAAAAAGGGTTACGGGTTTTACCTAAAAAATTTGCATATCCGTGAGTTTGGGAATTTTTGAGTTAGTCTCTTTAGTATCTTTCTAAATCTCGGGTACCTACTACAGAAGAACATCATTGTAAGCTTCTACATAGACTCATCCCGACAAGATAGCTTTGAGAGATTTTTCTCAAGCTGAGAGACATGTATATTGAACCAAGTGGGAGATGATTACCGTTGCATGTGCGAAATGGTCTCGATCTGCATGCTTAGAACTCGAATCCGTGATGGCGTGAGGCTTGGGAGCAACATGGTTTGGTTGAGAAGAGATGGCGACTTGGGTTTTTTAGATTTCCCACCAAGGCCAGGTATTCACGGAGGTATGGTTGTTGCTGGGTTATGGAAGTCGACGGATGCAGCAGTTTTAGGGGGTAAGAAGAAGCTGTTGTGAAATGGAGGTTTGCATTGATGGCTGTTTTTGAGAGTTTGCACATGGGAAGAGTTCTGCGAGGGAGAAGAAATTTTTTTTTTAATTTTCTTATTTTGGAGATCTATTTTTCATGTTAGAGAGACTGATCTTGCATTTCTGAGACGCCATGAAGGAGAGAGAGCAGAGAAATGGGTCCGAGAGAAATGAAAAAAATAATGGGAGGAAGAAGGACTTGCTGTGAAATGGAGAGAGTAAAAGTAGTTTCAGAATTTCTAGAGTGAGGGATGGACAAATGGGTTTATCTAAACCTTTTATTTGGAATCCTTGAAGGATTATTTTGTGAAAACATGTTCATTTAAGCAACATCTATAAGCATGCAATTAACAATTAAATGCGGAATCATGCTTGCATGCACTTAAAAACAAAACATTAACCAAGAAATTCAAAGCCTAGTAGATTGGTGAACCAAAACTCAACTCAAAACAAAGTGAGTTGAAATCATACCTTTGTAGATTCCTATTTGCATAAGCAAAGGCTAATCACCCAAAGAGAGGGCCTTCATTCCTTGCATCTAAAATCTATGAATTTGGATGGATGAAAAGGTTTCTCCAAGTTCCCAAAATTGAGAACCTCTAAGTATCTTCACCAAGGTTAGATTGGAGAAGAAATGAGTGACCTTGGAGTAGTAGTATGGCTAGATACCCCCTCCAAGGGGCCGGCCTCTTTAGAGAGAAAAGGAGAGACAAGTTCTCACCAATTTTCTCCAAAAGAAACCCTAAATGAATTTTGGCTTTAAAGTCATATTTATACCTTAATTCATTTGAGTGGCAAACTTGTAATTAAAGCAAGTTCACTACCCTTCCTCTAAATGGCCGGCCATGGGGTTTTGGGCCTTTGTGAATTAAGTTGTCATACAACTTAAGTCAATGGACTTGACGTTCGAAGCCCATTGGGCCTTGAGGCCCAAAACTAACCCGTGGTCTTTTAACGAACTTTATTCGTTTGACTAATTAATATATTAATTAATCCTTGCCATAAATAAATAATTAAACCATTTAATCATTCTTACTCATCTCCATTGTTTCTTCAATCTCCACCTTACACGGTGTACGATCCATTAGGTTCCTTTTAGCGAGGCAGTGGGCGATTAGAACTCTTTCAAATCGATTGTGAATTGAAACTTACTTTCAATTCTCCCTTTAGTGATTACACACGTTTAGGGCTTCCACAAACCATGAGTGACACCTAGCAGCATATCATGGTTACCCAAGCTAATCAGAAGAGGTGAAGAACCTATTCAGTTTGGGATTACAAATGCAATACGGTCTTTCTCTAATACAATACTCTTGACCACATTGTTTGGTTTGATAGTTTATTTATTCATGTCTACTATCCAATGTGATTCGTGTGCTTATATGATTACCTTGAATGTGATTTAGAACGACTTTTTTAAATCTCATTCATACTCTGGCCAGAGGTTCTAAATCATATCATAGAGTATTCTCCCTCAAACCATTTGAAGGTTAGAGATCCCTTGTTGCGCATTCACTTGTCTCCATGACTAAGTGGCTTAACCCAAATGATGCCGTGGACACCCCGATGGGGTGACTTTGACATAATCAAAGATCAAGTACTTAACCACAAGACAACTGTGATGCCTCAGGTCAAAGGACTACTTTGCATTATCCCAACCATGAGTTCTCATGTGACATGAATATGAGAACTCTTCGTTGATCGTGTTCAGTGAACTCATTCTCTATTGAGCACCTACGTACTTGACTTGATGTCACACACACCAATGACTCGAGACTAGTCACTCTCCCTGAGAGAAGACACAGTACGTATTGATCTTAACGGACTGTCAATGCCCAATTGGCAATCCTATGATCAGGAACATTTAGGATGTGCCTACGAAAGAATGGTCTCATGAATCTAACTTCTTTAGATCGTATTCTCCCAATCACATATTCCTTGGACTTTATCGTTTAAGCATATAACATTTATATGAGATGGCTCAAACAATAATCTTTGCCCTTGATATTAAACTTAGATTAGTTTAACATGTGAAATGTCCGTAAAGTATCATCATATGATTGGCTTTAGGGCACATTTCCAACAATCCTAAGGAGAGGTGAAACGGATGCGCGACACGTGTGCCCATCTTCCTCTTCCCGTGCTACCCGAGAAGGATGGTTTTGCATTGGTAGAGAGCCGTTGGCTCTGTGGTAATGACTGACAAAAACCTGAGGACTGATAGAGACTTTTCTTCTTCTGACATGAGAACTCGCAAACGTCATTTTCACATTTGCATGCCAGCTACATGCCATTCAAATATATCATAGAATCCAATGTTTTTCTTGGACCTTTGCTTTATGGGCTGGGTTAAATCCCAAAGGGCCATCAATCGGCCCGTGTGTACTTTTTCCACGCCCATTGTTTGGCATGCCATGCTGGTTTCCAATGCAAGCCCAGGTGCATTCTTTTCTCCTTTATTTTATTTTATTTATTTTGTTCCTTGTCCTGTCGTTTTGGTCATTTCTTTGTCCTATTTTTGTACTTATTCATAGCTTTAGTTGGTGTCTGTTTTAATATTTCATTTTCTTTGTAAAGTTGTTAATTTTTTTTCTTTTATTTTTCCACACCTTGAGGACAAAGTGTGATATAAGTTTGGGGGTGGGAAAGTAAAATTTTAGGTTTTTAATTTTTGATTTTTGTGTCAGTTAAAAATTTTCATTCTTTTTAAGTTAATATCTATAGATTATTTTAAACGTTAGAACAAATAGACATGGTAAAGATTAATCCCACATTAGAGTCTTTTCTATTTATCGTTGCTTAGACACTAATTCATGAATTATACTTTGAACTTTGCACATCACACCAACATGGTTTGTGGGGAGTGAGATTGAAACACTTACTTTTAGTCTAAGTTTATTTTAATTTTTTTGTTTTAAGTAAAGTTAGTTATTATTGTGAATAAAGTAATAATTGTCTCACCCGAGGTTTTGCCTCGTAGCCGGGCCAATCCTGCCTAATCAGCAGTGATTCTCGCGTAAAACGGTAGAGTTTTGGCATGGGGCAGGGTGGTTAGTTGGTTTCGTAGCCTTTTCAGCTCGGGTTAATAAGTCCTTAGGGGTGTTCTACACCTAGTGCCCTAAAGCCCTAGTGGTTTGGGAGTCATTGACCTAAAGCTTGCTACATGGGTTGGATCGAAAGTTTAAGTGAACCGACATTGCACAACCACTACTGTTACTGAAGAAAAAAAAAATTATTAAAAAAAAAATTGAAAAAGAAAAAAAAGAAAGAAAGAGAGTTATATTTAAAGTTACTATGTGTGAAATAAATAATGACGAGAGGTAAGGGTTTTAGTCGAGTCTCTTTAACTATGTTGGTTCACTTTACACCAAAGGAAGTTTGTGAATTCTTTTCTAATTGATTCTAAATGGTTTAGACTCTGTGGTGGGATTGGTTGGAACTTTTGAAAAGATGTTCTGATTTTTAACATGTTCTATGGATTGCAACTTTGAAGGTGGAAATTTTGTCTCGGTTGAGTTTTAGCTAGTTGTCTAGTTTGTTAAGTTTTTATTTTTGTTTGAGTCTTGTTTTGCTTGAGGACAAGCAAAAAGCTAAGTTTGGGGGTATTTTGATGAGTAGATTTTATATTATATATTTTACCCTAATCTTAGTATATTTTGGTTAATATATTTGAAGAATTTTGATACTTTGAATTGTATTTTCAATATAGGATTTTCGACTTCCTCTGGAACAAAACAGAACCAAATGGACGAATTTTGGAGTAATTCCAGTTGGAGGACGTTCGTGAGTCACTTAGCTTGATCGTATCAAAATTTGGGATTTTTCCACCAAGCGGTTATTTTCTGACGATAAAATAAAGAAGCGATGCGCAGTGCTGGAAAATGACGTTTTTGGGCTCAAATTGCGTTTTTGGAGCCCAAGATGACCTCGGATGGGTTCGTGGCCTTCTGGAGAAGTGTTCAGAATATTCCAAACATTAAATCCAGCTAATCAGGTCAGTTTTGGAGCAGCTTATGGGTCCAAAACGTGGGTGTTCAGATTTTAGGCGAATTTCACCATTTAATTTAGGGTTATGTTTCTTTTTTATTTTTTATTTTTTGGATTAGGGTTTGTGTGGTGGCTTAGCAAATATATTGCTTGGCCGTCTACAGTTTTTTACTACGCTTTATTTTATGCAATTTTGGAGACAGAGAGAAGTGCTAGGGTTTTGGAGATTTTCTACTTGAAGGTGCTTTCAATCCTTTTCTTAATAATATTTTTCTATAATTTCAATTATGAATATGCGGAACTAATTTATTTTGTTAGGGTGAAGCCTTGAGCCTTAGCATGAATATGTGATTTTTATTTAATTGCTTATGATTGATTGCATGCATACTTTGAATTGTTAATCACCTGGATAAAAACTATCTAATTGTCTTAATGCCTCATCACCATTAGGATCTTTAGAAAAGTAATTTGATGCAATTTTGGTCGGAAGGTTCCCTAAAATTGACGCTGGCTTCTTGTAATTAATAATTGTAATTTCACTTAGGATGAATATCACGTCTTAAGGATTGCATGGTTTTTCAAAGGATTTTCATAAAGCATAATGAATCTTTGATGTTCAGATTTGATCCGAACGTCCGGACGGGTTGCATGTTAGATATACGTTCTATGTTGGAGGTTCCAAGTAGAATATGAATTAGGAAAATCTAACCTTCAAAGTGGCATGTGTAGATCGTAAGTAATTGGTAAAAATTCATAGGATTGCTAGGTGATGGTGGAACCCTAGTGCTTTCTTAATTTGATTCTCCCAAAACTGTTTTCTTTTCTCTCTAGCTCTAATATTACAGATTGTTTATTTTAATTCATTAATTTCATTTTTATTTTAATTAGGTTATAAAATCAATCACCTAAACTTCTACTTTACAATAATTAAATGCAATCTGATTAGTTTCGAATCATTTAATAGTCCCTGTGGAGACGACCTTGCGAGATCCGTTTATACTACAATAACTTTGTGATTCTTGCAAGTAAAATAGGAGATTTAAGCCCATTAACATGAGTAGTAAAAATCCTATCAAGAAGCATCATAAGATAATGGATTTCTCCATTAGGAGAAGAACGAACTTGAATAAGGTTTAGTTTGTTGGATGTTATCAATTACCCATATATAGGATATATATACTTCTAAGACAATATGATTGTCAATTAGAAGATCTTCCAAAATTTTCATGACTCCATAGGATGTAGTTGGAAAGAAAGATAAGTCTTAATCGTGTTAAGATTTAGGGTTGTGTGCTAATAAGCAATATTTGTTTGAGAATTATCTTGTGGATATCCTTAAATTAACCTTTGGATATCACTTCTATAAACCAACTAACAAATGTTGTTTTGTTGGGTAGTTCATTGTAATCCTACAATATGATTTGCCTAACGCAAATGAACGAGAGATAGAACTCAAAGAATGGGTTCTTTGAGAGACAAGATAATCAACAAATATAACAAACTTGTTCCTACACCACAAGCTCCAAGGTAGTCGAGAAGGACTTATAAACCATCTTAGTTGAATGGTTTGAACTTTATGACTATGTCATAGAGTTACACCTCTTAATTCGAAAGAAATATGAATGAAAATCCTTATGACTACATTGAGTGTACATACGACATATACTCAAGGAATTGGTAAAGTACCATTTGACCCAAAATAGTGAAACCTTTAATAGCTAATTGGTAGCTTAAGGTGACTGCGATCAAAGAGATTGGTTGACTTGGAAGAAACCATCTTTGACGTAGTCTTGGTTTCAATTAATTCAAAGATTGCTAGCTACAACTAAATGGTGATTCAATGTTTGGACATAATATGGGTTAAACCATTATTAAGATAGTCTTGATAATATATGAATCACAAGACATGTAAGTTGTAGAGATTCATCCATCATGAATCTTAGCAAGCTAGTGGGAGCTATAAGCGTCTTATGAGAGAAAGATCAAATCGTTTGATTTCTCATAAAGATGTAAATGAATCTTTTGTTTACTAGGTTTACAAAAGATTAGTGGGAGTCAATCATGTTCCTAAATTTGAAAATATACATATATGATATATTAATTCTGGAAATGAAATGAATACTTCCTCGTTAAAGTTATGACTTTAAACATTCTATAACGATAGAATGTATATGGGAGACATAGTCTATAAACAAGGGATGGAAATCTATAATGATAGATTTCAGGATATAATTGGATTATATCAAGCCCTAGTGATAGACAAAAGATGCTAGGAAGTTACTCATATGATGATAAACTTCAATTAGAATAACAACTCTAGTGAGACTAGGAGGTAGCTCTTCTCAAAGGGAACGTACCCTTTGACTCCCAAAGAAATAATGCGTAAATAGAATCCTTTATGTATACGCTGAAAGGTGATTTATGTATTTCATATTGTATGAAAAACGTTGATATGAGTTGTACCAAGATCGGTACAAGACGATATCAATGCAAGCCTAGGATCAGAACCATGGCAACTGTCAAGCGAATCCTTAAGTATTTGAGAAATAATAAAGGATGGATTCCTCAAGAATGAGGAAGAATTAGAGTAACATAATGGAAGCGTAAATGTATTAGATTATGAATCTAATCCATCATTAGATGTTTCTTCATTATGAATGAAGAGATAATCAGATATCTCTTTATTATGAC
This sequence comes from Malus domestica, assembly GCF_042453785.1. Taxonomy (NCBI): domain Eukaryota; kingdom Viridiplantae; phylum Streptophyta; class Magnoliopsida; order Rosales; family Rosaceae; genus Malus; species Malus domestica. The sequence continues at coordinate 27,963,041 of NC_091673.1, forward strand.
TAAAGAGATATTTGGATGGAAACATTAAAAGTAATGACTTTAGTGTGTTCCATTGTGAATGCAAAATATATTGCCATATAGAAGCTCACAACAATGTTGTTTGGATGAGAAAGTTCATTCATGAACTTTCTATTCGGTTCCAACCAGAAAGTGTCTCTAGTGTACCGACACTATGACACTAATGGGGTGATAGCTCAAGCTAGGGAATCAAGGTCTCATCATGATCCAAACTCAAATGAGAGACTAAACCACATGATTAAGAATCATGTATAATGGTGACGTCATTATTCTCAAGGTTGCTTCTATGGATAACATATAAATATCCATTGTCTAGGCCTACTACTTAGCCATTTTTGAAATGACTACAGAAGAGGTATCATCATTGATGACCAAGCTGATTGGCTCTAGTGCAAGTGGGAGATTGTTGGAAATGTGCCCTAAAACCAATCATATGATGATACTTTACGGACATTTCACATGTTAAACTAATATAGTTTAATATAAAGGGCAAATATTATTGTTTGAAGCCGTCTCATATAAACGTTATACGCTTAAACGATAAGTCCAAAGAATATGTAATTGGGAGAATGCAATCTAAAGAAGTTAGATTCATGAGACCATTCTCTTTCGTATACATATCCTAAACGTTCCTGATTATAGGATTGCCAATTGGGCATTGACAGTTCGTTAAGATCAGTACATGCTATGTCTTCTCTTAGGGATAGTGACTGGTCTCGAGTCATTGGTGTGACTGACACCAAGACAAGTACGTAGGTGCTCAATAGAGAATGAGTTCACTGAACGCGATCAACAAGGAGTTCTCATACTCATGTCACATGAGAACTCATGGTTGGGATAATGCAAAGTAGTCCTTTAACCTGAGGCATCATAGTTGTCTTGTGGTTAAGTCCTTGATCTTTGACTATGTCAAAGTCACTCTATCTTAGGGTGTCCACGACATAGTTGGGGTTAAGCCACTTAGCCATGGAGGCAAGTGAATGTGCAACAAGGGATCTCTAACCTTCAAACTGTTTGAGGGAGAATACTCTATGATATGATTAAGAATCTCTGGCCAGAGTATGAATGAGATTTAGGAAGTCGTTCCAAATCACATTCAAGGTAATCATATAAGTAAATGAATCACATTGGATAGTAGACATGAATAAACTATCAAACCAAACAATGTGGTCAACAGTATTGCATTAGAGAAAGACCGTATTGCATTGTAATCCTAAACTGAATAGGTTCTCCACCTCTTCTAATTAGCTTAGGTAACCATGACATACTGCTAGGTGTCACTCATGGTTTGTGGAAGCCCTAAACGTGTATAATCACTAAAGGTAGAATTGAAAGTAAGTTTCCATTCACAATCGATTTGAAAGAGTTCTAATCGCCCACTGCCTCGCTAAAAGGAACCTAATGGATCGTACACCATGTAAGGAGAGATTGAAGAAACAACAGAGATGAGTAAGGATAATTAAATGGTTTAATTATTTATGGCTAGGATTAATTAATATGTTAATTAATCAAACGAATAAGTTCGTTACAGACCTCGGGTTAGTTTTGGGCCGCAAGGCCTAATGGGATTTGAATGTCAAGCCCATTAACTCAAGTTGTATGACAACTTGAAACCACAAAGGGCTTGAAAGCCCAATGAACCCTTAATGGCCGGCCATATAGAGAGGGTAGTGAACTTGGCTTAATTGCAAGTTTGCCACTCCATTGTGAGGTGGTATAAAGGCAACTTTATAGCCATTTCATCCCTAGGGTTTTTTTTTGGGAGAAAAGATGAGAACACAAGCTCCCTTTTCTCTCTAAGAGGCCGGCCACCCTAGAGGATTTTAGCTAGCAATCTTACTTCCTCTAGATCACTCATCTCTTCTTCAAAAATTACCTTGGTGTGGAGACTTAGAGGTTCTCAACTTTGGGAACTTGGAGAACCTTTTCAACCATCCTCATCCAAGAAATCCATGGAGCTAAGAAGCAAGGAATGAAGGCCCTTTCCTTGGGTGATTAGCCTTTGCTTATGCATAGAGGAATCAACAAAGGTATAAAATTTCTCAACTCACTTTGTTCTTGAGTTGAGTCTTGGTTCACATAACTACTAGGCTTTGAATTTCATGGGTAATGTTTTGTTTTTGAGTGCATACAAGCATGATTCCGCCTTTAATTGTTAATTGCATGCCATAGATGTTGCTCAAATGAATATGTTTTTCACAAAATTTCCTTCAGCTAGCTCATAAGTCGGAGTCACCTATAGTGACCTATACGACTTATCACCTAGAATACAATCTAGAATACAAGGTAATTGAAATTAATGTATAACATCTCGCTATAACGGTAGCTTCTGGAACATTCAATCACCAACAATTAAGATTCGTTTAGTAGAGTATTTGCTGGGTGATTGAGAATTTAATGTTCACGACTACATGTCAATATCCTAGCAACTCCTCTAGACAATTTGCTTGTTTAAAAATAACACTTGACTCTAGTTATGAATAGGATGGTTCATTCCAAATGGTTTTAACCGTTGGAAAGTATAAGCAATTCCTTGTCATGGTGCCTCCACACAGTTGAAATATCCAAAGAACACGTCATCATGGATTTCCAAATGATCAATGTCATCGAAAGGTGTAAAGAAAAGGTAAGGTGAGACAATAGTTCATTTGTCAAAAACTTTATTCATAATTAACATCCCAAACCAAACTAATTTTCCTTGGTTAACAAGTGAAGAAAAACACTATAAAAAAAATCGATAACAATTTGTCAAAAAGTTCAAAAAGACCAAAACTTTCTTCTGCTACTACCTTTTTGGAGAAAAGAAAAGAATATCATTTAGGAAATCACATCTCCCATGAGAAGTACCAATTTACACAAAGGTAATATTTGAGGAATTTGATGTGAAGCTCTTTCACCTTCGCAGATAGGTTTGAGATTTCCAAAATAAAGTGTTTAATAACTAAGTTCTTTCAATGAAGGAGGACTTATTTGAAAAGTCAAAAGGAAAACTTATATAGGAGTTGTTCGATAAGAAATAGGGAAAAATAAATATGATGTTAACATGTGGAAACCCACGTTAAAATTTGAGAATTGATGCCAAAGGTAAACATTTTCAAAATGTACTATACTATTAACCTCAGATATGACAATTTTTACTTCCATGCCAATGCTCATCAAAATGACGAGTATAGCACCAACAATAATGTAGGAAATTAGTATTGATTGGAGATTCTCCCATTGAGATACACAACTATCAATATAGTAGCCTTGCTTCAGGGCCATCAACTTATCCCAAATCTACCTCTTTCCTTGGTAGGGAAATTCTTCCCTTATAATTTAGAGGTGTTTGCCAAAATAATCTTCTAAAACGTTGACAATTCAACAAAATTGCCCAAAACTTTGGAAAACTTATATATTTTTCATATTCGACGAGGTGGCAAGATTCGGAAATTAAGTTCAAGAATCAAGAATGCTCACATCACGTGTACGATGAACACAATACTGCCCAACTTATGCTCTGATACCAAACTAACACAACCCGACCCAGAGTGTCAACTAGGACTCTGAATCGAGCCGTGCTGGCCAACACCTGGAAGGTGACGGAGCCATAAAGTGTAATGATGTGGAACAAGTGAATAAATTTAAACCTAAAAGTGCCTAAATACAAGAGTGCGCTGTGAGCAGAAATGAACCTATTTCACACGTGACGTCAGAGCATAAGTAAAGTACAGTAGAATGGATTGAAAATCATACAATCGAAGGTAATCTCTAATACCAAGACTTGCCACGAATCCTCGTCGATACAAAAACTCTGCTACTAGACCTGGAGGGATAAAAACAAGAGTGAGTGGGTTAGAAAATAAAGCTTTAATAAAGACATTGAAAACGATATAATCCCTCACCGTAACACCTATTTAGTTTCCAAAAAATCATATTACGTATAAGTATGAAATCAAAATTATACTAATAGTGAATCTAGAAGTATACCACCACACATCATCTCATTAGCAATATAAATAATCATGTGCTTAATAACCCATACTAGCACGCCAGTTGAAGTCACCTATAGTGATCTGTATGACTCATCCATATCTCATCAATCAATGCTAGCTCATAAGTCAAAGTCACCTATAATGACCTTTACGACTTATCCATATATCATCAATCAATGCTAGCTTATAAGTCGGAGTCACCTATAGTGACCTGTATAACTTATCCATATCTCATCAATCAATATCCCAGTAATATGTCAGCTAGATCCACTTCTTGTGGCCTGTACGACTTAACCCATAGCTCATCACATATCCTTGCACATGAGTCGGAACCACCTCTAGTGGTATGTACGACAGGTTGGGTGTAAATAATTACGCTTAAGTGCTATGATCACGTGAAGGCTTGATAGGAGCATATTTATGCGACTTAGTTAGCTTGTTTCTTGGCATTTATTTATTATTTTATACTTTTTATAGTGATTTAAGCTATTTTCGTGTGTTTGTAGGTTCAAATGACAAAGTTGGCATGAAAGTGTAATTTGGAGCATTTAGGAGCAGTTTTTGGCCAAGATTGGATAGCTTATGCATGAAGCAAGATGGATGGACGAATTTGAAGTCAAAAGAGGCTAGGAACATGCTAAGAATTTGGAGAAACAAATGCAATGTGCAAGAATGGATTGTGCACTCACCTAACCCACCAGAAATCGAGTTAAACAAATCTCTTTCCTTTGCAAAGTTGAGTCCATCCTCTCCCTATAAATACCCATTGCAGCATCCTCATTGAGAATAGAGAATCCCCCCTTCACTAAAACTCACCTATATCCATCCACCACAACAATTCATCACTAAAACCTTCACCCATCCCTTGCGCCACAGCTTTCTTGCCATTCAAGAAGTTTGGATTGCTGGATCATTCTTAGGTGTAATCTATCTTTTGTTTTCAATGTTTAAGTTTATATATCTTTGTTTTGTGAACATGAGGAGCTAAACTCGTTTTAGCTGGGGGAAATTCAAAGCCATACACATATTTGCATTATGAATTAATTAATTCCAATTGTGATTTCATAAAGTGTGAATGCAATTTGCTTAACTGTTTTATTCAAAACTTATTCTTGTATGTTGATTAAGGAGGCCTACTTAGTTTGCATGCTTGAATATGATGCTAGGATATAAGGGAGTTTCACATAATCTTTACAAACTTATATTCACAAGTAGTGAAGGTTGCTGGTCACGATCTCGTTAAGTTAAATTCCTAGCATAAGTATCATGATGTCATAGTTACGAATGCTTTGTCAATACTTATGATTTTCATAGTGGTTAATGATCTTTGATTGTATCTCTATTATGATGTGCATGCAGGAGACTATTGAAGAATGATTTGGGTTGATGATGCGTATCCCATCCAATTCAATGACTTAAGGAAAATCTGAGGGTTAATTAGTGATGGCACGTTTAATCTGGGGCATTGTCATTCATGGTTTGTCAAAAAAGCAACTGGAGATTGATTTGTATGCAAGTGTGTCATTTGTGGAGAAGGACCCTCTAGCTAGCCCATCATCCATTTAATTCACCAAATTCGTCCAACTTTGTTTAAGTTTTCAATTCACTTGTTTTCACTTTAAATTCGTCCAAAACCCAATCCCCTTTACTTTAGAATTTAGAGGAAGCACAAGTCATGGTAGCGGACAATCGAACAATCAAGGAACTTTCCGCTTTAGGATTGGACAATGCGGTGCCCTTATGCATCCAATACCCCACGGCAGCTCAAGGGAAAACTGAAGAGTTCGAGTTGAAGTCTAGTTTGCTACATCACATTCCAAAGTACCATGGGCTGTCCATGGAGGATCCAAACAAGCATTTAAAGGAATTTGAAGTGGTTTGCTCAAGCATGATTCCAGTTAACGTCGATGGAAGCATATTGAAGATGAAAGCTTTTCCATTCTCTTTAATGGACAAGGCTAAGGATTGATTGTACGAATTAGCTCCCGGAACTGTCACATCTTGGGAGAGCATGAAACGAGCATTCTTGGAGAAGTTGTTTCCAACATCAAGAATCATTCTTTTGAGGAAGCGGATTAATGGCATTCAACAAAATCAAGGAGAATCCTTTCCGGCATACTACGAACGTTTCAAAGCTCTTGTTGCATCATGCCCCGAACATCAAATGAAACAAGAGCTTCTCATTCAATATTTCTATGAATGACTTCTTCCCATTGAAAGATAAATGCTAGACACTTCAGCTGGAGGTGCTTTTGTGGACAAAACACCCGTGGCTGCCAAGACCCTAATTGCCAATCGAGCCTTGAATGCACAATAATATGAAGGCGTTGGACAAAGGGAGACCCCATGGCAACAACCCCAAGTTAATGAGGTAAGTGCAATTTTTGAAATTCAATCCTAATTAGCTTACCTCACTACCCTTGTGTCACAGGTTGTGGATGGATCTAAAATGCAAAATGCAGCCATATATGAAGTGTGTTCGATGCAAGGACATCTCAATGACCAATGCCCTCAATTGATTGAAAATGAAGGATGGGAAACTGCCTATGCCGTGGGCTATCAAGGACCAAATCAGCCATGAAACGATCCATACTCTAACACTTACAATCCGGGGTGGAGAGATCATCCAAATTTCAAATGGAAACAGCCACAACAACCTGCCCAACAAGGAGGATTTCGACAACCACCCATTAGGATGTTTCCAAGGCCATATGCACCACCACAACCTCCATCACAATCTGCCCAAACCTATTCAGGTTCGTCTTTGGATAATGATACACTTCTTAAATTACTAACTTCATTGACTCAGGGCCAACAAAATCAAGCCAAGGAGATGGATGAAGTCAAGAAGCAAATTGGGTAGATGGCAAAGTTTATGGGACAATTTCAAGATGAAGGGAAACTACCTAGCTCCACCATTGTCAATCCGAAATGAGGCTTTGAATCTGCCAAGGCAATCACATTGAGAAGTGGAAAAGAGGTAGGAACTGATCCCCAACCATTTAAATCAGACCAAAAAGAGGATGAGAAGTTGCAATTTAAAGAGGAAGAACAAAGCAAGGCCACGACAAGGAATAAAGCAACCTTGCTGCAACCTCCTACATTCTCTAATCCCTCCATTTCGTCCACCACAGGTAAGAAAGGTTCAAATTTTATTAATTCTAACCCTATTCCACCCAATGTACCCTTTCCTCACAGATTCATGCAAACAAAAAAAGGAAGAAAGTGATAAGGACATTCTTGAGACATTTAGGAAGGTACAAGTCAATATCCCACTCTTGGATGCAATCAAACAAGTCCCAAAGTACGCCAAATTCTTGAAAGAACTTTGCACCACAAGAAAGAGGATTTCAAACAAGGAGGTGGTAAGGGTAGGTGAGAATGTTTTAGCCGTCTTGCAAAGAAAACTACCCCCTAAATGCGAAGATCCGGGTAGTTTTACCATCCCTTGTGTTATAGGCAATACTCGTTTTGAACATGCCATGTTAGACTTAGGTGCATCTATTAACGTCATGCCCTATTCAATTTATGCATCTATGAACTTAGGTGAGCTGAAAAATGATGGGGTAATTATTCAATTAGTCGATAGATCTAGCGCCTATCCAAAAGTAGTTTTGGAGGATGTTTTAGTGCAGGTTAATCACTTGATCTTTCCGGCTGATTTCTATATGCTTGAGATGGAAAATTTGGCTCATTCTTCCTCATTGCCTATTCTACTTGGAAGGCCATTCATGAAAATAGCCCGCACCAAGATAGATGTGTTCAAGGGGATGTTATCCATGGAATTTGATGGGGAAGTTATTGATTTCAATCTTTCTGAAACCATTAAGTATCCTAGTGATAATCATTCTTGTTTTTACATTGATATCTTTGATTCTTTGGCGCATCAATACTTTGAAGATTTGAATGAGGATGTGCTTGAAACAACCATTACGAAAGGGATAAGACTAAAAAACAATGGAGCAACACCTATGCTTACCGACGACAAGCATGAATATGTCCATGCCGTGCATCCTAGTGAACATGTAGTTAAGATAGTGGCTGCCCTAGATTCATTGCCATTACAAAATGGTAAGCCTTCCAAAACCAATTTCAATTCCTATTTCTACTAATAAAATGCTACCTTCAGTTGTGCAGCCACCTTCCCTTGAACTTAAACCATTACCAAGCCATTTGAAGTATGTTTTCTTGGGAGAACAAGAGACTTTGCCCGTCATAGTGTCTTCCACACTCACGGCACAAGAGGAAGAGAAGTTGGTGAGGGTGTTGAAGGAATACAAAACATCCATTGGGTGGACCTTGACCGACATCAAGGGTATAAGTCCCATAACTTGCACGCATCGTATACTTTTGGAGGAAGAAGCTAAACCATCAGGTGAAGCTCAACGCCGACTCAACCCTCCAATGATGGATGTTGTGAAAAAGGAGATAATCAAGCTACTTGATTATGGAGTGATCTATCCAATCTCTGATAGTCAATGGGTTTCGTCGGTCCAAGTTGTTCCCAAGAAATCTGGAGTCACTGTGGTGAAGAGCGAAGAGAATGAGCTTGTGCCTATACGTATCCAAACTAGTTGGAGGGTTTGCATTGATTATAGGAAGCTCAACGCCACTACAAGGAAGGATCATTTCCTTTTACCATTCATTGATTAAATGCTTGAAAGGTTAGCCGGTTATGCATTTTATTGTTTTCTTGATGGATATTCAGGTTATAATCAGATTGTAATAGCCCTGGAGGATCAAGAAAATACCACTTTCACTTGCCCATTTGGTACATGTGCTTATCGTTGCATGCCATTTGGTTTATGCAATGCACCAACCACATTTCAAAGATGCATGGTAAGTAAATTTTCATATTATGTTGAAAAGATTATTGAGGTCTTTATGGATGATTTTAGTGTGTTTCGTAAGTCTTTTGATGATTGCTTGGATAATCTGACCTTGATCTTGAAATGATGTGTTGAAACTAACCTTGTTTTAAATTGGGAGAAATGTCATTTTATGGTGAAACAAGGCATAATTTTAGGTCACATTATCTCTGAAAAAGGAATTGAGGTTGACAAGTCAAAAATAGATCTTGTACACTACTTACCCTCTCCTACTTCGGTGAGAGAGGTTCGTTCTTTTCTTGGTCATGTAGGATTCTATAGGCGATTTAGCAAGGATTTTTCAAAGATTGCACAGCCCCTATGCCGTCTCCTAAAAAAAGAAGTGGCCTTTGAGTTCAACGAGGAATGTGAAAAGGCTTTCAAACACCTCAAGGACATGCTTACTTCGGCCCCTATCGTCATTCCACCAGATTGGAGCCTTCCTTTTGAACTAATGTGTGATGCATCAGATTATGCAATTGGAGCTATTTTAGGCCTAAGGAAGAACAAGCAGCCACATGTCATCTATTATGCATCCCGAACCTTGAATGATGCTCAATTGAACTACTCCACCATTGAAAAAGAACTTCTTGCTATTGTGTTTGCATTAGATAAGTTTCGTTCTTATTTAATTGGCACTAAAGTTATTGTTTTAACTGATCATGCAACTTTAAAGTATTTGCTTACAAAGAAAGAAGCTAAACCAAGGCTCATTCGATGGATGCTTCTTCTCCAAGAGTTCGATATTGAAATTAGGGACAAGAAAGGGAGTGAAAACGTGGTGGCTAACCACTTGAGCTGAATGGTGCATGAAGAGGATGCCAATGCTGTGCCTATCCAAGATACATTCCTTGATGAGCAATTGTTGTCCATTGAGGTAAGTGAACCTTGGTATGCTGATTTGGTGAATTATTTGGTGTCTAAACAAGTTTCAAGTGACCTAAACAAGCACCAACGTGATAAACTTAAACATGATGCACGGTTGTATCTATGGGATGGCCCATATTTGTGGAAATATTGCCCTGATCAGATTGTACGTATGTGTGTGCATGAATCTGAGTTTCATTCAATTTTTAAGCTTTTATCATACATATGCATGTGGTGGTTACTTTGGCACACAAAGAACAACACTTAAGGTTTTAGAATGTGGATTTTATTGGCCCATTTTATTTAAAGATGCTAGAACCTTTTGCATAACATGTGATCGTTGCCAAAGAACAGGAAATATAGGTGCAAGAGACCAAATGCCGCAAACTACCATATTCAATGTTGAAATTTTTTATATTTGGGGCATTGATTTCATGGGTCCTTTTCCTTTGTCTTATGGTTTCACTTATATTTTGCTTGCGGTTGATTATGTATCGAAATGGGTGGAAGCAAAAGCCACCTGTACTAATGATTCTAGAGTGGTTGTAGATTTCATCAAAACTAACATCTTCTACAGATTTGGGATGCCAAGGGTGATCATAAGTGATGAAAGTTCCCATTTTTGCAATCGAACCATTGCGGCGCTGTTTAAAAAGTACAATGTCAAGCATAAGGTTTCGACACCTTACCATCCTCAAACAAATGGGTAAGCCGAGGTTTCCAACTGAGAGATCAAGCAGATTTTGGAGAAGACCGTTGGGCCAACTCGAAAAGATTGGAGTACGCGTTTGGATGATGCACTGTGGGCATATAGTACAGCCTACAAAACGCCACTTAGGATGTCTCCATTTTGGCTAATCTATGGGAAACCATACATCTCCCTGTAGAGTTAGAGCACAACGCACATTAGGCTGTCAAGACATTCAATTTGGACCTAGATGCAACTGGAATTCAATTTGGACCTTGAATGAACTTGAAGAAATCAGGAAAGAGGCATATGAGAATGCTTGCATTTACATGAAGGATTATTTTGTGAAAACATGTTCATTTGAGCAACATCATATAGCATGCAATTAACAATTAAAGGCGGAATCATGCTTGCATGCACTAAAAAACAAAACATTACCCATGAAATTCAAAGCCTAGTAGATTGATGAACCAAAACTCAACTCAAAACAAAGTGAGTTGAAATCATACCTTTGTAGATTCCTCTTTGCATAAGCAAAGGCTAATCACCCAAAGAGAGGGCCTTCATTCCTTGCATCTTAAATCTATGGATTTGGATGGATGAAAAGGTTTCTCCAAGTTCCCAAAATTGAGAACCTCTAAGTATCTTCACCAAGGTTAGATTGGAGAAGAAATGAGTGACCTTGGAGTAGTTAGTATGGCTAGATACACCCTCCAAGGGGCCGGCCTCTTTAGAGAGAAATGGAGAGACATGTTCTCTCCAATTTTCTCCAAAACAAACCCTTAATGAATTTTGGCTACAAAGTCATATTTATACCTTTATTCATTTGAGTGGCAAACTTGTAATTAAAGCAAGTTCACTACCCTTCCTGTAAATGGTCGGCCATGGGGTTTTGTTTGGGCTTTTGGGCCTTTGTGAATTAAGTTGTCATACAACTTAAGTCAATGTACTTATTCGTTTGATTAATTAACATATTAATTAATCCTTACCATAAATAATTAAACCATTTAATTATTCTTACTCATCTCCATTGTTTCTTCAATCTCCACCTTACACGGTGTACGATCCATTAGGTTCCTTTTAGCGAGGCAGTGGGCGATTAAAACCATTTTACATCGATTGTGAATTGAAACTTACTTTTAATTCTCCCTTTAGTGATTACACACGTTTAGGGCTTCCACAAACCATGAGTGACACCTAGCAGCATATCATGGTTATCCAAGCTAATCAGAAGAGGTGGAGAACCTATTCAGTTTAGGATTACAAATGCAATACGGTCTTTCTCTAATATAATACTCTTGACCACATTGTTTGGTTTGATAGTTCAATTATTCATGTCTACTATCCAATGTGATTCGTGTGCTTATATGATTACCTTGAATGTGATTTAGAACAACTTTTCTAAATCTCATTCATACTCTGGCCAGAGGTTCTAAATCATATCATAGAGTATTCTCCCTCAAACGGTTTGAAGGTTAGAGATCCCTTGTTGCGCATTCACTTGTCTCCATGACTAAGTGGCTTAACCCCAATGATGCCGTGGACACCCCGATGGGGTGACTTTGACATAATCAAAGATCAAGGACTTAACCACAAGACAACTGTGATGCCTTAGGTCAAAGGACTACTTTGCATTATCCCAACCATGAGTTCTCATGTGACATGAATATCAGAACTCTTCGTTGATCATGTTCAGTGAACTCATTCTCTATTGAGCACCTACGTACTTGACTTGATGTCACACACACCAATGACTCGAGACTAGTCACTCTCCCTGAGAGAAGACACAGTACGTACTGATCTTAACGGACTATCAATGCCCAATTGGCAATCCTATGATCAGGAACATTTAGGATGTGTCTACGAAAGAATGGTCTCATGAATCTAACTTCTTTAGATCATATTCTCCCAATCACATATTCCTTGGACTTTATCGTTTAAGCATATAACATTTATATGAGACGGCTCAAACAATAATCTTTGCCCTTTATAGTTAAACTAGATTAGTTTAACATGTGAAAGGTCCGTAAAGTATCATCATATGATTGGTTTTAGGGCACATTTCCAACAATCTCCCACTTGCACTAGAGCCAATCAGCTTGGTCATCAGTGATGATACCTCTTATGTAGTCATTTCATAAATGGCTGAATAGTAGGCCTAGACAATGGATATCTATATGTTATCCATAGAAGCAACCTTGAGAATAACGACGTCACCATTATACATGATTCTCAATCATGTGGTTCAGTCTCTCATTTGAGTTCGGACCTTGATGAGACCTTGATTCCCTGGCTTGAGCTATCGCCCCATTAGTGTCATACACTTTCTGGTTGGAACCGAATAGAGAGTTCATAAATGAACTTTCCCATCCAAACAACATTGTTGTAAACTTCTCTATGGCAATATATTTTGCATTCATAATGGAACACACTAAGGTCATTACTTTAATGTTTCCATCCAAATATCTCTTTAGTCATAATAAAGAGATATCTGTTTATCTCTTCATTCATAATGAAGAAACATCCAATGATGGATTAGATTCACAATCTAATACATTTACGCTTCCATTACGTTACTCTAATTCTTCCTCGATCTTTGAGGAATTTATCCTTTAGTATTTCTTAAATACTTAAGAATTTACTTGATAGTTGCCATGGTTCTGATCCTGGGCTTGCACTGACATCGTCTTGTACCTGTTCTAGGTACAACTCATATCAATGTTTTTCATACAATATGAAATACATAAATCACCTTTCTGCGTATGCATAAAGGATTCTATTTACGCATTATTTCTTTGGGAGTCAAAGAGTACGTTCTCTTTGAGAAGAGCAACTTCTTAGTCTTACTAGAGTTGTCCATTTGATTGAAGTTTATCATCATATGAGAAACTTCCTAGCATCTCTTGTCTATTATTTAGGGCTTGATATAATCCAATTATATCCTAAAATCTATCATTATAGATTTCCATCCCATGTTTATAGACTATGTCTCCCATATACATTCTATCGTTATAGAATGCTTAAAGTCATAACTTTAACGAAGAAGTATTCTTTTCATTTCCAAAATTAATATATCATATATATATTTATATTTTAGGAACATGATTAACTCCCATAAACATTCTATCTTCATATAATGTTTTAAAGTCATAACTTTAACCAAGAAGTTTTTATTTCATTTCCAAAATTAATATATCATATATATATACTTAAATTTTAGGAACATGATTAACTCCCACTAATCTTTTGTAAACCTAGTAAACAAAAGATTCATTTACATCTTTATGAGAAATCAAACGATTTGATCCTTCTCTCATAAGACGCTTATAGCTCCCACTAGCTTGCTAAGATCCATGATGGATGGATCTATACAACTTACATGTCTTGTGATTCATAGTTTTAGACATATATTATCAAGACTATCTTAATAATGGTTTCGAAAACCCATATTATGTCCAAACATTGAATCACCATTTAGTTGTAGCCAGCAATCTTCGAATTAATTGAAACTAAGACTACGTCAAAAATGGTTCCTTCAAAGTCAACCATTCTCTTTGATTGTAGTCACCTTAAGCTACCAATTAGCTTATGAAGGTTTCATTATTTCGGGTCAAATGGTACTTTACCATTTCCTTGAATATATATCGTATATACACTCAATGTAGTCATAAGGATTTTCATTCTTATTTCTTTCGAATTAAGAGGTGCAACTCTATGACATAGTCATAAAGTTCAAACCATTCAACTTTGACGGTTTATAAATCCTTCTCGACTACCTTGGAGCTTTTGGTATATGAACTAGGTTGTTATATTTGTTGATTACTTTCTTGTCTCTCAAAAAACCTATTTTTTTGAGTTCTATCTCTCGTTCATTTGCTCTTAGGCAAATCACATTGTAGGATTACAATGAACTACCCAACAAAACAACATTTGTTAGTTGGTTTATAGAAGTGATATCCAAAAGTTAATTTTAAGGATATCCCACAAGATTGTTATCAAACAAATATTGCTTTTAGCACACAACCCCAAATCTTAACATGCTTAAGATTTGTCTTTCTTTCCAACTACATCTTATGGAGTTATGAAAATTTTGGAAGATCTTCTAATTGACAATCATATTGTTTTAGAAGTATATATATCCTATATATGGGTAATAGATAACATCTAACGAACCAAATCTTATTCGAGTTCGTTCTTCTCCTAATGGAGAAATTCATTATCTTATGATGCTATTTTCCTTGATATCTATCAAGGAAACTCATCTAAAGTGTTACTTTTCCTTGGATCAAATCTAAGGAGGTAATTACTTTAGATGTCTTACTCATCAACTTACATTTCTTGAATTCTTTGAAACATTTTACAAAGTATTCGGACTTGTGTTTATTCAAAACAAACTATAGTCCAACCGAGAGTGATCTTCGGTGAATGTCATGTAACATGAGTATGATTATGTTGTGGACAAGTGCCACTAACATCTAAGTGAATTAACCTCAACAACTTTGTGATTCTTTCTTCTTTCCAAAAGAATAAAGATTCGAACATTTCGCCTCTATACAATTTTAACAAGAAGGTATTGGATCCGGATCTAACGATCCAAATCATCCATCTTTCACCAACTCGTAACTTATGTTTTTAGAGGTATCACAACTTAGTTGGGATTAGTCACTACCTTGCAACCTTTTGGGTTTTAAGCATCATTATATTCTAAACAGTTAACACTACCATATCATCTCTACTATAGAGACAATCAATTAGATTACCATAATCCAATCATTGATTAATAAAGAACAATGTTTTGTTAAACAAAACATTCATCCATCTCTACTATAGTGACGGAATTAAATTCCTTAAAATTGGAATGTAAAGACAATCTTTGGTTTTTCCAATTTCTTTGGTAGTTCATATGAGGAAGTAAGTACTATCTGCTTTCGCAAAGATCTATATTTTATTCACGTTCCGAATGTGAAGCACCTTTTCCTTCTCTCATATATCTTCTACTTCTTATTAGTCACACTTTTACAACGATTGTAAAACATAGTTACTAATACGGAATCAAGCATTCAAGTAGAAGAACCAACTGTTTTGAACTATTCAAGAACAATTTACAACACCTTCGAAAGGTGTGTTCTTGACACTTGCAAGACATTTCTTGCAAATACCCCTTCCAATGTCCATCCTTTCATAAAGAAAGTTTGTTCCCTTGGAGTTATTTTTATCTTCTTTATTTGACTTTCACCTTTGACTACATTAGTCATGGTCCCTAAACTCCCACTATCTCTCTTGAAACTTATTTCAATTGTGTTATACACATCAAACGATTTTGGAGAGTATGTGTTTATTGTTCACTACATAGTTTACAATAAACTTAGTGAACCATTAGGATAGGGACATAAAGGTGAAGTCCTTGCCTAGTTTCCGTCTCGTTAAGTGGTTTATCACTTCAACACTCAATGATTCAAAATCATCATAAGTCCATGTTGATGGACTATTTTTGTCAACCAACCATTATGTTCTAAACATAATTACAAACTTTCAAGAGTTGTACAAGGCAACTCTCATTTCTTCATACAACAATTTGTAAGTGAAGAATCATGGCACATTAAGTGTCCATGCCTTTGTGCTTTCTTCTCAAGTTCCTTGTTCATGTAACAAAGAAACAAGCACTAAGTGTTTGCATTGACTAAGAGTTGTTCAAAGCAACTCTTATTTCTTCATACAACGATTTGTAAGTGAAGAATTATGACATTAAAAGTGTTGTCCTCTTTATGATAGACCTTTTCTAACATATTCTTCTAATACATTATCAATAGGAAGATTGTGAGGATGAGACTACTTAGGTACATTTACAAGCCATGATAGACAATCTATGGTTTTGTAGTACCAAGTCCGGAAACTAAACTTTCGGCTTTTATTTGTCAAGTGTGGGATAGCGTTTGCAAATATAATGGTAAACAAATACATAACGAATATAAATTGATTGATTTTAAGCCATTTGATTCGGGTCTTTAAATCAAATAGCACCACCCACTATTTTTGGCAAATTCCATATCCCTCATTGGAATTCGAGAGTTTTGGAGGCAACTCTTAGTAGGGTATGGGAGGCTCACTATTACCAAGCCCACCTCAGAAGAAAATCATATTGGCTAGCGTTAATAATAATGAGAGAGTACGCTTACTCATTTGCATCTCTTGCAAGTACCCATCTAGTTTGGCCTCTAGAGAATGATGCCTCAGAAGAATATCATATTGGCACCATTGCACTTAGTTAAGTCATTCCCACCATGCCTAGTTCAAGTAGGGGTTCAAGAATGGCCTCAGAAGAATATCATATTGACCACACTCGTTGCCTACCTTTCACTTCATCATATGTGTATAGGCTTCTCCTGAATGTAAGCACATACTTTGCAACCCCAGAATTGGACGAATACGGTGTATGAGTCACAAACGATTGAAGCCTACCACAGTGGAAGGCCACGAAAGAGTGTTCAAAGCACTCTCACGCTTATCAACTTAATAATGGTTTGGTTGAGGGTTTTTAGGTCTCATCACATATAAATATTCATTTTAATCTTTATTAAAACAATTTTGGTCCTACTACAACTATTGGTCCATTTGATTGTTTTAGTTGTATATAATACTCCCACTATGCTTATAAAACGGTTTTTAAAGCAAGAGTATATGATACTACTAACATAAGGTTTGCATTCATTGATGGACTATATAGTTGCCTTAGGGCCTTAGGATGACTATGAACCTTTGTTTAGATTCAACACGAGCCTTGTGTTGAATCTCGGTCTAGGGATGGAGATTGATTTTAGCTACGCGTTTAATCACATTAAGGCGTGTTGTCTTAAGGGCGTTGGACCCAACTACTTCATTTTCATGCATATCAAATAAAGCAAGAAAGAAGTACTTCAAAGTAGAGGTGAGCTTATGCTCATTACAACATTTGCATAAAACAAATTACCTTAAAGTAAAGAAGGGCTTATGCCCTTTTACAACATTTGATCAAATCAAATTACAACCAAAATCTAATCTACACATTCCCATGGTTCAAACAAATTTGAAACGGCCTTTCACATAGCTCAATTATATTAGGCTTAGGTTCATAATCATCCTTTAATTAATTAACACTTTAACTAATTAAATTGAATGCAACATTTTCATTTGGTTTTTGTATCCATAAAATTGATTTAAATGGAGCTAAATGAAATGAAAATCCAATTCTCATTTAAAGAGACAAAACAATTTTGTTCTCTACCTAATTTGGGCCAAAATGCAATTACCACAACCTTTGGGCAATATTGCAAAAACATAAACTTTTGGGGTCACTTTGTAAGAACACAAAAGTCCACTACTTCATGTAATTACACTAGAACCCAAAATTTAAACAATGTAAAAACTTCATTAAAGGAGCAAAACAATTTGTCCTTTAGCGTTTTTGGACCTAAACGTAAAAACATAAACTTTTGGGCCAAAGTGCAAATACACAAAAGTATCAAAACTTTATGTAATTGCATAAAAGGCCCCAAAAGTACCCCCACTAGGGGGTGGCCGGTTTTGGAAGAAGAAATGGAGTGATGTGTGTGTTGATTTGTGAGTTTTGACATAAAGCATGCAAGTGATGCAAGTGGTGTGTGGGAAAGGAAATTAATCCTTTCACACCCACCATAATATCTCTTACATCTCTTACACCATTTAAACAAATATCTAAAACATTTAAACATTTGAAAATCATAAAACATAAGCTTTATGAAATAAATCAAAACTTTGAATCAAAACACAAACCTTTTTGTTCTTGGCAAAAATGTCAAGAACAATGAAGAACACTCATGAAAAACCCAAAATTTTTCCATGAACATTTTTTCACCCAAAAACATTCCAAAACCATTCAAACTTAAGGGAAATAACATCTAACCAAACTAGGGTACATAGGGGTTCCAAAAGTTACTTGAAAACACTTTTAACAAGTTAAACAAGAACCCAAAAATCCACCCTATATATTTGGCCAAATTTTCCCAAATTCATGGCACCAAATTTTAGCTCCAATATTCATTCTCATATGAACTACATCTACAACATTTGAGATGGCAAATTTTCTAACAAAATTTACATTCAAAGAAACAAGAATAAAGCTTGTAACATATTACAACTTTTAAATCACAAACTATGAACCACAAAACCCAAAAGGATTCACCAACTACTAGACCTAGGCTCTGATACCACTTGAAGGATTATTTTGTGAAAGCATGTTCATTTGAGCAACATCATATAGCATGCAATTAACAATTAAAGGCGGAATCATGCTTGCATGCACTAAAAAACAAAACATTACCCATGAAATTCAAAGCCTAGTAGATTGGTGAACCAAAACTCAACTCAAAACAAAGTGAGTTGAAATCATACCTTTGTAGATTCCTCTTTGCATAAGCAAAGGCTAATCACCCAAAGAGAGGGCCTTCATTCCTTGCATCTTAAATCTATGGATTTGGATGGATGAAAAGGTTTCTCCAAGTTCCCAAAATTGAGAACCTCTAAGTATCTTCACCAAGGTTAGATTGGAGAAGAAATGAGTGACCTTGGAGTAGTTAGTATGGCTAGATACACCCTCCAAGGGGCCGGCCTCTTTAGAGAGAAATGGAGAGACATGTTCTCTCCAATTTTCTCCAAAACAAACCCTTAATGAATTTTGGCTACAAAGTCATATTTATACCTTTATTCATTTGAGTGGCAAACTTGTAATTAAAGCAAGTTCACTACCCTTCCTCTAAATGGCCGGCCATGGGGTTTTGTTTGGGCTTTTGGGCCTTTGTGAATTAAGTTGTCATACAACTTAAGTCAATGGACTTGACGTTCGAAGCCCATTGGGCCTTGAGGCCCAAAACTATCCCGAGGTCTTTAACGAACTTATTCGTTTGATTAATTAACATATTAATTAATCCTTGCCATAAATAATTAAACCATTTAATTATTCTTACTCATCTCCATTGTTTCTTCAATCTCCACCTTACACGGTGTACGATCCATTAGGTTCCTTTTAGCAGGCAGTGGGCGATTAAAACCATTTTACATCGATTGTGAATTGAAACTTACTTTCAATTCTCCCTTTAGTGATTACACACGTTTAGGGCTTCCACAAACCATGAGTGACACTTAGCAGCATATCATGGTTACCCAAGCTAATCAGAAGAGGTGGAGAACCTATTCAGTTTAGGATTACAAATGCAATACGGTCTTTCTCTAATACAATACTCTTGACCACATTGTTTGGTTTGATAGTTCATTTATTCATGTCTACTATCCAATGTGATTCGTGTGCTTATATGATTACCTTGAATGTGATTTAGAACAACTTTTCTAAATCTCATTCATACTCTGGCCAGAGGTTCTAAATCAGATCATAGAGTATTCTACCTCAAACGGTTTGAAGGTTAGAGATCCCTTGTTGCACATTCACTTGTCTCCATGACTAAGTTGCTTAACCCCAATGATGCCGTGGACACCCCGATGGGGTGACTTTGACATAATCAAAGATCAAGGACTTAACTACAAGACAACTGTGATGCCTCAGGTCAAAGGACTACTTTGCATTATCCCAACCATGAGTTCTCATGTGACATGAATATGAGAACTCTTCGTTGATCGTGTTCAGTGAACTCATTCTCTATTGAGTACCTACGTACTTGACTTGATGTCACACACACCAATGACTCGAGACTAGTCACTCTCCCTGAGAGAAGACACAGTACGTACTGATCTTAACGGACTGTCAATGCCCAATTGGCAATCCTATGATCAGGAACATTTAAGATGTGTCTACGAAAGAATGGTCTCATGAATCTAACTTCTTTAGATCATATTCTCCCAATCACATATTCCTTGGACTTTATCGTTTAAGCATATAACATTTATATGAGACGGCTCAAACAATAATCTTTGCCCTTTATAGTTAAACTAGATTAGTTTAACATGTGAAATGTCCGTAAAGTATCATCATATGATTGGTTTTAGGGCACATTTCCAACATTACAAGGAGAAGACAAAGGCATTCCATGACAAGATGATTCGTAGCAAGACATTCTCAATAGGGCAGAAAGTGTTGCTTTTCAACTCCCACCTACGTTTGTTTCCCGGTAAGTTATGTTCTAAATGGATTGGACCTTTTCTTATTACTCATATTTTTCCATATGGTGCAGTTCAGATTCAAAGCTTAAGCGACGGCCGAGAATTCAAGGTGAATGGGCATCGTTTAAAACCATATTATGAGAATGTGGTGGGGTAGGTTGTGGAGGAAATACACCTCTATGCCGTGGGCTCCAATGAAGCTTAAATGAAGGATTCGTC
Organism: Malus domestica; assembly: GCF_042453785.1. Lineage (NCBI taxonomy): Eukaryota > Viridiplantae > Streptophyta > Magnoliopsida > Rosales > Rosaceae > Malus > Malus domestica. The sequence continues at coordinate 27,983,800 of NC_091673.1, forward strand.
CGGCTGGAAGACGTTAAAGCAAGTGCTTCTTGGGAGGCAACCCATGTATTCAAATAAGGAAAACCTAGGAATCGCTCCACAATCAGATTTGCGTTCCTAAACCCTTTTCTTTACTGCATTTATCTTGCCATGCTTAGTTCATTAGTTGTTTGTTTGCTTATGTGTGAATCTATGTTTGAAACATTGAGGACAATGTTTGGTTTAAGTGTGGGGGGGGGGTAAACAAGCTGTTTTTACATTGATTTTCGTGGGAAAGGAATATTGGGTAAAAAAAAATATATTTATTACAAGAATGTGCAAACAAATAAGAGGGAGCCTTCATTGGTTAGGTGGTGCCTCAGCACTCAATGGAGCTCTAGAAAGACGAAGCACCAGAGTTTGATTTTCCGGAGCCTCAACACTTGGTGAAAATCCAGATGGCGAAGGAAAAAGTCACCTCTGGAGTAACACCACAAACCTTTGATGATCACTCTGAATCCCAACTTTGGACTCCTGCAGTTGGTCAAGCTTTTTCTTCATACTCGTTGAGTAACTAGTTGTGAGCATGTGCAACTCTTTATTCTCATGCCTAAGCCCTCTGATCTCTTGCCGAAGACTAGACACCTCAGCCATCAAAGACTCAACCTGACGAGATCGAGCAACAAGGCGTTGGCCCATGTTTGATATTGAGCCTGCACATTGGACGTTGAAGGCCAGAGAGTCCTGAACAGCCAGCTCATCGGACCGCTTGGAAAGCATCCTACTGTCTTTTGGAGTGAGAAGATTTCTAGCAACCACCGTAGCAGTTGTATCGTTCTTTATCACAGAGTCCCCAACTGTAAGAGGATCATTGGGGGATAAGAAGGACGGATGCCAAATGTTGTCTGGATAAGACATGTCAATATCTTCCCTGACATTCAAGTCAAGACGACGGTCAGATGGGCAAGACATTTTTGAAGGTGTTGAAGAAAAAGAAGATGTCGAACAAATCAAGATCTCAGAAGTGCAAGAAGGGAGCTTCTACATGCGGCAATTCAAGTGTTCTTTAGAACGTAATGTGTGCCTTTATAAAAATCAGAAATCGAAGAGACGCCTGCTCAGAAATTGAAGAGGCGCCTGCTCAGAAATTGAAGGGGTGATCCTTTCTCAAAAGCCAGGCCTGCTCAGAAACTACGGGCCGATCTCCAAATTTCGAAAGATTAACTTTTCCAGACTTGTCAGCACCTTTCACACGCAACCTCAGCTTTGCAGAAATTACGGGCAAGGAACTTTGTCAAAGATTTCTGACAAAGTTGAAAGAGCGTGAATCTTACTATTCAATCACCCAACGGTTGCCGACAAGAGTAAAAGAATAGTACCTCTACCGGTTATGAAGAAATTCCTATAAATGTCAACCTTCGCCCTCTATAGCAAGGCAGACTTACTCAACCTTTCTTCATCTCCAAGAATGCATTCCCAACGAAGCTTCTCGAGTTACTCAGTGTTCCTCTTCCCCTGGAGTACCTTTGCAAACAAGTCATCAAGAGCAAAAGTATTTCATATCATGAAGGTTGAAAGCAAAAGTATCTCATATCATGTGTTCTCCTTATCCTTTTCCCTGTCTTTGTTCTCACTTGCGGGACAAGGAGAAAGAGAGCAATTAGCCAGCACTTGGTATCAATCTTCCGATCTGGAACTGACTGCCTGGAACCTTGCTTACCTAGCATTGCTCTCGAGTAATCATCTTCAATTACTGATGTACTTGTGAAGAAGAGGCCACATCTACCTGGAGAACAGATAAGGCAAGTGAAAATGATACATTGAAGCATATGGAGATAACGTGCTAATTCATCCTCAACTAAGTTGAGGATCACTTGCCATAAGAGACTGCTCATGGTCCGATTTCCTTCAAGATCAAGTCTCATCTTCCTTGCTAAGAAGCTCCCAACCTAGTTCAAGAATAAACATGTGGAAAGATACTTCTTCAAAAGTAAAGGTACCTCATATCATCATAGTCGAAGGCAAAGATATATCATGGCATGTTTTTCCTTTACCCTTGCTCTTGCCTGCGGGACAAGAAGAAAGAAAGCAATCGGTCGACACTTGGAAAGATTGAACAAAGAAACAGACCATCACCTCTACCTCGTGCTTGCCTGCCATATAGAAGAAACAAGCAGAGAAGAATGCAACATGGTAAGCTGGAACAGATCACTATAGCATGACACCCTTCCATGCATAATCATATAACCCTGCAGAAGAAGTCTGAGTTGAATCCAAGAGCTCGAGAAGCTTCAACAACATTTTGACGGCACCATCGCCAAAAAGCAAAGCCTCTTCGTACAATGCCATCAAATCGCCACCACCAAGGAACTCTCTTCTTCCTTGCTTAGAACTCCAATCCAGTTCAAGATCAAAGCTGTGGAAAGTCAACAAGCACGACAAAATACGTGCCGATTCATTCACTACCGAAGCCAAAGATCATCTACCACATGAAGCTAAGTTGTTACTCACTGTTTTGAAGTGTTTTAATGTGTTTTGAAAGAAAAATACGAAAATTTAAAAAAAAATGTTTTAAAAAACCCAAAAAATAGTTGTTTTTGTGTGTTTGTTTGTGTGTTAGGGTACCTTCCAACACAATGATGAGGATTTGGTTTTTAATTGCACGACTGTTAAAGAAAGTTACAAACATGGATGGAAGTTTGATATGCTCTTTGGTTTATGCTAAGTTGTAGTTGTCGTTTACGAATTCACATGTAATCACAAAGAAAAAAAAAATCAGTTTTTGTAACATGCTTGAAGGAAGGAACTCAAACTAATGCTACCACCCTAAGAGACTTGAGCCTATACCTTAATCTGTGATTTCTTGTTTTCTAAAGTCGTTGCATAATCTCATTATTCTTTGCTTGGTTGCTACTTAGAAGGCGTTTCATCACTATAGTTCCAAATACTAGGACTCATACCCGTCTCATTCAAAGCATGACATTAAATTGCATAACACATAAACAAGATGAAGTTGTTAGTTAAAACCAAAACCAAAAAGCCTTACCCCTTGCATTATGTTTTGTAGGTTTAAACTCCGTTGAGCCTTGTTTAGCCTATTTTCTTTTTTAGCCACATTATCCCTACCTAGCCTAGAATAGGACTTTCCATACCCTTGTTCTTAAGGCATAGTGAAGCATGATTTAGAAGGAATTCCTTTTGATTATCCTTATGCAGAAAAATAAGTGTGGGGGTAGGGATTTTTGTGTGTTTGTGTGCCAAGAAAAGAAAAAAAGGCACGAAAAAAAAAATTAGAAAGGAAATCTCAAGTGTTGGTTGTTGAAAAAAGGGTCCAAAAGTTTGAATCTGGCCCTAAAAGATGTGTGAATCTTTCCCTTTTATGTTTAAAGTTGATTTCTGCATGCAAAAGTGAATTCTAAGTATCAATTATCGCTTTAAGAATGTTTGTTTATCCTTACCTTTCTTTGTTAGCCAATACCCTAAGCCCTGTTACAACCTTTAACTTCTATCTTGAGTGTTATGTGTTTCAATATGTGGAGTTTGGGATTGGTATGAGCATATGGTGTCCTTAGTTCTCGCGTCTAAGTAGTGGCATTCCATTCATGAGATCATATTTATGCACAAGTATTAATAATTCCAGAAAGTGCCTTCTTTGTTATAATTATATGTGAGTGCTAGTCTACATGTTTACATCAATCTTCTCACATATACCTAGTGTAGGGTGTGAAAATAGAGTGAATATCCGATAAGGAATTGAGTGAATTATCTAAGGCATGTTACTACATTCAAAACATTGTTTTAATTGATTAAATGTGAGCTAGTGAGTGGTGACTGCGATCAGGTATGTGCTCGAGGGTAAGGATGGCTAAACTCTATGTGAGTAGTGATTTTTAACATGTCATGTTTCATTGGAAATCCCCGAGGCGATTGTTGGAAGGTTTAGGTTTTTTGTTTCCTTTGTTTGTTTTGCTCGAGGACTAGCAAAAGCTAAGTGTGGGGGAATTTGATAGGAGCATATTTATACGACTTAGTTAGCTTGTTTCTTATCATTTATTTAGTTAGTTTCTACTTTTTATAGTGATTTAAGCTATTTTCGTGTGTTTGTAGGTTCAAATGACAAAGTTGGCAAGAAAGTGTAATTTGGAGCAGTTTTTGGCCAAGATTGGATAGCTTATGCATGGAGCAAGATGAATGGACGAATTTGAAGTAAAAAAAGGCTAGGAACATGCTACGAATCTGGAGAAACAAATGCAATGTGCAAGAATGGATTGTGCACTCACCTAACCCACCAGAAATTGAGTTAAACAAATCTCTTTCCTTTCCAAAGTTGAGTCCATCCTCTCCCTATAAATACCCATTGCAGCATCCTCATTGAGAATAGAGAATCCTCCCTTCACTATAACTCACCACAATTCATCACTAAAACTTTCACGCATCCCTTGCGCCACAGCTTTCTTGCCATTCAAGAAGTTTGGATTGCTGGATCATTCTTAGGTGTAATCTATCTTTTGTTTTCAATGTTTAACTTTATATATCTTTGTGTTTGTGAACGTGAGGAGATAAACACGTTTTAGCTGGGGGGAAATTCAAAGCCATAAATATATTTGCATTATGAATTGATTAATTTCAATTGTGATTTCATAAAGTGTGAATGCAGTTTTCTTAACTGTTTTATTCAAAACTTATTCTTGTATGTTGATTAAGGAGGCCTACTTAGTTTGCATGCTTGAATATGATGCTAGGATATAAGGGAGTTTCACATAATCGCTACAAACTTATATTCACAAGTAGTGAAGGTTGCTCGTCACGATCTCGTTAAGTTAAATTCCTAGCATGAGTATCATGATGTCATAGTTACGAATGCTTTGTCAATGCTTATGATTTTCATAGCGTTTAATGATCTTTGATTGTATCTCTATTATGATGTGCATGCAGGGGACTATTGAAGAATAATTTGGGTTGATTATGCGTATCCCACCCAATTCAATGACTTAAGGAAAATTTGAGGGTTAATTAGTGATGGCACGGTTAATCTGGGGCATTGTCATTCATGGTTTGTCGAAAAAGCAACTAGAGATTGATTTGTATGCAAGTGTGTCATGTGTGGAGAAGGACCCTCTAGCTAGCCCATCATCCATTTAATTCACCAAATTCGGCCAACTTTATTTAAGTTTTCAATTCACTTATTTTCACTTTAAATTCATCCAAAACCCAATCCCCTTTATTTTAGTGTGTCAAATTAGTTAGAATCTGTATTAGTTTGTGTTTTAAAGTGTTTTGAGTCAAGTTAAAATCAATTTTCATCCAAAGTCATTCCTAGTGTCTAGTTTGAGTTAGTTGTTTTAAGCTGTTTTGAGTCCTTTAAGTTTGTTTTGAGTCATTAGAGTCTAGTTAAGTGTTTTTAAGTTTATTTTTGTGTTTTTGAGTCAATTTAGAGTAGATTAGCAATCCCTCCTAATCCCCGGTTTAGAACGATCTCTACTTATCCATACTACAATTGTCAACAAGGGGTTTAATTTGTGTTAAGTTAATTTTAGCATCAAGGCTGTGCGAAGTATCGCAAGTCACCTATGAGTCGAAACCACCTAATGTGGTCTATAAGACAGGCTGGCACCTACCTTGAATCCAAGGTGAGCATGTGGTGCGAGAGTTGAACGATCACGTGAAGGCTAGGCCCTATCTTAGGGCGAGAGCACTAACACCGGGGTGCAGGGTTATGAGCTCTAAATGCATCTAATATAGCATGCACGACTTGTAGACAACTTGTACGACAATGTCGGAGTTGCTTAAAACATAATATAGTCATGCCATCACTCAATCGTTCTAAATAAAATGTAATCATAGCCATGCATTCCACATTTCACAACATATACTCACTTGATCTTATCTGTGCATCCTGCGTCCACCTTCATACTTTAAAGCATTCACAATAATTATGTGCTATAATATACTTATGGACATGCCCTGATGCAAATCCAAAACTTAACCATATCGTAGTGCTTCCAAATATATATATATATAAATAATGTGGCGTAAATGCACAATCTATAACTCCCTACTCCCGAACTATTAATTTTCAAGAATAATTATTGGTGACAAGCTCAACTAAACACTAGTTTAACTAACTATCAATACTTACGATTCTTTACTTCAATTTCTCGATCCTTCACACAATGATTTATGACTAACATCCAATCACCAAATCATAAGGTTAAATCTCACATTTTCCACCAATGTCCCTCACATGGCACAATTTCCCAAACAAGGCTATTGTCTCAATTATTTAGTCTCATTTATGGTATGGCTACATCTAACGTCTTGTTAGACTGCCTACGTACCCTAAATATGGATCAAGCCATTCGTAGTTCGCATTAGAGCTTCAAAGCATTCACAGTAACTATATGCAATAATCAATTCATAACCGTTTGTGGAATTATCAATCATATATATATATATATATATAAAGGAAAAGACCCACTTACCTGAGGTCTGCACTACGACTCCCTAGCACAAATAGTGCGACATCATGAACCATCGTAGCCTAGAACAATTATCAAATAACGTCTCAGAGTTCTTATCAATAAAATATGCAACTTACATAACACACATCCCTACGTAGTTTGATTCGGAAGATCCGCATCACGGATTTTCGATCCCTTACTTTCAAAGATCCACATTATACTTCTAGAACAACATCCTAAAGTTCCATTACGATCCAACGGTCGGATCTCCGCCAATTGCCAAAACCAAGTGGCGGTTAATATTTTTTTATGAACTTACAAATCCAATTCGGGAAGATTCGTATATTGGATTCCTGCTTTGAAAGTTCCTATGGTCCTCAAATATTACGTACTATAATATATTAAAGTTTGGTAATGATCCAACGATCAGATCGTCGATTCATATAATGACCTATTAACGTAACATAGAGAATTTAGGTTCCAACAATCAATCCAACTATTTCCAAAAATTACCAAAATTTACAAGAATGAAGATCTCAATGAGTAGAGTAAACTTTATACATGTGGCCAAGTCCAATTTGGCCGGGAAAAGCCTCAAATCACCACGAATCTGCCGAAACCCTAAAATTTGGGTGTTCTTGATTCGTCCTCAAATCAACTCCAACGTTCTAACCACTTATTGGGCATTGCTCCTGACCGCTTGAGGAGTGTTTTGGTGGTGGTAATTGAAAGGAGAACATTTAAAATTTGGTGAATTGCCGCAGGTGCTCACTCGGACCCGTAGGGGAGGTCCTTCACGAAAACAAAGCCAAACATGTCGGGTTTGGTTGACAATTGATGGGAAAATAGAAGGGAAGTAATTTGGTAGTGATGGGGAGCTTTTATTTGCTCGGAAAATGCCATGAGGGCGTCGGAAATGGACACCGGCCGAACGGGGTCGGGGTGGAAGAAACAGGTCAGGGGGAAAAGGGTTCTTGGTTGGGTGCCACTCCCCTCTTTCCCTTCCCTCCTTTCTTCCTCTTCCCATTGGTTCCTTCTTTCTCTCTTCCTTCTTCAGGATTGAGCAAAAGCCCATTCCTTTTCTCTCCCTCATTTTCCTCTGTTCAGTTTTTCTTGCTCCTCCTGATTCCTTTCTTTTCCCTCCTAAAAACTAATTGGCTTCCTTCCCACAAAATGGGAGCTCAAATTATTTCACTAACTTTAAATAATAAATTTCAAACCTCTGTAACTATACCGTTATAATTTGAACTCACAAATGGCTTTCGCCTATACGTTCGTATCAACAAGTACTACACAAATACGTCGAACGAATAAATCATACATTCCTCTAAACGAAGGTCAACAGAAGTCAAAATCATTGCCTCTAGGACACTTTCGTCAATTCCCTCGATTAAAATAAATAAAAACGTAAATTTAGAGACGGGTTATCACAATAACTGATGCTTAATCCTCAAGCAGCTCAAAGGTAAAACAATAACCTAAAACATGAACATAACCGTTGTAAGAGCATTCCCAGTGAGGGGCTCTATATGGGGCTAGAAAAGTGGTGGATATAGCCTATTTTAGAGCTTCGAGGAATCTTTAGGGCTTTATAAAAGAATCTCTCCCAATGAGGGGCTATATCTTTCAGGCTCTATATGGGGCTATATATATATTTATATAGTAATTTGATGAAGCGATAATTTTTTTTGTGTTAGTTTTTCTTAAGTTGATTTTTGGACGTGCTATCTTAAATTTTTTATGAACCCTTCAACCTAAAAAGTTTAAATTGTGACAAAATTAGATTTCATCACTTATGAATCGTTCCTTGGATTAGATTCCCTTATCTCAATTTCATTCTTTGAAAGAACCAAACCCCCACTTCACCCTCTGAAATAATTTGATTTTCACGTATACCACAAGAATTTACCTAGCACCAATTGGTAAATTAGTATCATACAATTTTGAAAAAAATTACTTGAAAATATCACCCATCATTGCCCATGAACATTAAATCAATGTGAAATTTTAATTCTTATGGAATTTAAAACAATCATTAATTAGCCAAATTGCAAAAGAAATAAGTAAGAAAAAAGAATTAAAAAATAATAATAAAAGGAGAATATAAGTGTATTCGCAAATGGAGGAAGAGCGATAGAATTTTGCTCACATGGGTTGCTACTTTCTTTTTGGGATCCACTGTTGAAGTTGCTAGCCCCAATTGTGAATCTAGCCTCATTTTCCAACTCATTAGGGATGAAATTTTTCGCTAAGTCTGGAAATGTGGTTAGCCTCATGGAGGATAAAGCCCCATTGAGGATGCTCTAAACATCCTCCCATTTACATTTTCTGGTTTGGATGTCGTCGCATGTCAATCAATCTTGTGGACGAAAGGTCATATACACCGATTGCATGCAACCACGGTTGATAGTTTACAAACTCCGCAGCGAACAACAATACTAATTCGCATAAAAAACGAATAATAATAGTTAAGGTTAACTATAAAACTAGTCCATGAACTTGCCACAGTGTTTCATTTTTCATACCCTAACTTGTTTTTCTTTTCGGTTTTTTTATGGTCGAGTAAATTGTAGCAATGTACCTTAACTATAACTCAATTGAAACAATGGTCCCTCAACTCAAAATCCATTACCATTGGTCCCTTAACTCATCAAAACGTGCAGCTATGGTTCCTCAACTAAAAATCCATTACCATTGGTCCCTCAACCTTAATCCAACTGGAGAAATTATCTCTCAACTTTAACTCAATTGTAGCAATGATCCCTTCAACATAACTCATTTTGACAAAATTTCTAAGGAAGTTGACGAAAAAGACCATAGCTACATATTTTGATGAGTTGAGGGACCATGGTAATGAATTTTTAGTTGAGGGACCATTGATCCAATTTGATTAAAGTTGAGAGACTATTGCTATAATTTACTCTTTTATGGTCATCAACATTCAAACTCACTTTCGTGACACATTTTGGTCATTTCCATTAACTCCATGCATTTTCCGTCAAATATAGGGGTGATTAGGAGTTTTTATGCATCCAACAAATTTTATTTCAACTTTTATGTTATTATGTTATTTAGTTTTTAAGGTTGTGAATTGAATTTTCAAATTTACACGTAGTTTTAATAGAAAAAGAAATGGAGTTAACGGTAAGGACCAAAAACGCCAAACGTGAGTGAGTTTGAGAACCACAGAAAGCAAAAATAGATTCAGGGACGAAAAGGAAACACGGTGACAAGGTCAGCGACCATTGTCGTAATTAACGCTAACGTTTACAAATAGCAATTTATTTCAAAAAGTTGGAAGTTAAAAGATGGTACTGCTAAGTTCTAAAATATATCACTGTTTGGTATTTAGTAAATTTACATGTCTCACAATGAACAAGAATGAACTCATCGGATCACAGGACAGGAGTAACGAAAAGTATGAAGACGTGATAGAATTAAAATCACGTAAGAAGTTTCATACGACAGATTTGATATAGGCAGACAGAGCACCAAAATTCCAAGCAACAAGTGAGAAAATGAAGCACCCCAAAAAATCGTATCTAACAGCATTGCTTACCTTTGGTGTGTCAATCAATAGCGATAATAAGGAAACCGACGGATACATACAATAGGAAAACAGGGTAAAGTGCAAGGGCTTTTCTCCTGGGGTTGACTGCTGAACTCATGAAAGGATATGCAGCCCATGAACTCCAAGCCAGTGTTACGCTTACCACCACCACCTTCAATATCACATAATCCTTCACCATACATATCAGAGCTCCAACGTCCAGAGGAAATAAGCAATAACCGAGAAGACTAAGGCTCTGGAAGAATATTATGTGTCCACCCTGGAAAGAAAAAACTTTTCTCAATCTAGTCATTCTGTTAAAGGAACGTCTCTTGGCCTAGCTTGCTATATCTTAAGAATGTGAATCAAGACGCAAATTGCGGCATTCGTGCATATTTATCCCTCATTAACCGTATGATTCACAATCTAACAGCCACACCTCACATTACGCGAGAAAATTACTCTAATCTGTCTATATATAACACATACAAGCAAGAATACTTGTAACATGCTTGTAACACATACAATCAATCGAGGTTGTATATATAGATAGATCACTCCTAATTTTTCACCAAGTGATGCATCAGTTTTCCATTTACTCAAATCTGAGCTCACTCTCGCCCTTCATTTCCTTTAACCTACTACAATACGTGCATATAATTGACATCATAACAAATTTGAGAGTACAGTGGTGTTGATATTAGATAGAGCATTCACACAAAATAAGAAAGGCCTCTTATATAGACTTCCCATTCACACGCAATTCTTGATTTCGAAAACCCAACATGAACAAATCGATACAAGTAGAACGCAAGAGAGTGGGCAATTACCAGTAGGAGTACATTCAGTGTCAGAATCACAGCACCAGCAGCAAGCACAGCAAAAGCAACAGCAAAAACCTCAGACTGTTCACAAACAATTCCAATTGAAATCAAATAAGAAAAACCCACAAACCATAATCTTCAGAAAACCCAAACATATATATACACATATATACATATAATAAAAATGAAAGAAAAGAAGAAGGGAAATTGACCTTTCTGACAGATGCAGACCAGGAAAGAGTGAGACCCAAGAATACAATGAAGAAGAAGGGTCCCCAGAGATCCCAATCCCTCAAGGCCTTTCCCGGATCCTCACGATACGGGTTAGGGAACACCACAAGCTTCAAATTGCTCACGATTCTCGACAAGTCGCGCTTCACGGTGTCCCAAACGGGCTCGGTTAGGGTGTTGGGCGGGGAGCCGAACCCGGAGGGGGAGATACTGGGGCCGTTGGTTGCGGAGGGAATGGGAGGTGGGGCGGGGACGGACGGAGGCTTCTGCTTCACGGCGGAGGAGGGGGCTGGGGGCGGGAGGTTTGATGGGATGAAAGGGGATGATGAGACGGGAATGGAGGCGCGGGGAGGACTGGGGGGTTTGGCGGGGAGGACGGTGGTGGGGCCCGATTGGACGCTGGCGTTGATTAGGTTTTCGATCTCGTCGATGTCGGATTGGGATGAGGGGTGGAGGGGGACGGTGTCGCGTTCGGAGTGCGACATTGTTTTGGTCTCCGGAGTTTGGATCTGATCAGAGAGAGCGGAGATCTAGTGATCGATCAATTTGGGTGTGGCGTCGGGAGGGAAGGGGTATTTAGGAAATGGGAATTTTTAGGAAACGTAGTCGTTAGGGACTGAGAGATGAAATAAATCAAAACAATAAAACGTGCGTGAGGGTTGATAATGGCCTTATTTGGCTCACGCGCAAAGATAGCACAAGAATTTGGCTCCAATTGTTACATTCGACATGGGTTTGGATCAATGACTAAAATATCGATAATATCGTCGATATTATCGTTTATCAGAGAAACCGATATTTTTCCACGTATTCTCTAATTGTCGTCAAAATATCGTGATATTATCGATAATATCGCGATATATTTGATATTATCGAAACAATCTCGTGGCTCCGTCGTCGGAAAGGCAGCCAAGGCTGCGTCGTTTGGATCGCCTCCCGGACTTGCTCTGTCGCTCATCCTCCAGATCTTTGACATCGCCGGAGCTTATCGGATTCTGCAGACAAGATGTAGAAATTGTCCAGGGTTAGAATCAGTTCTATTCCTTTACCAAACTAAATCAAAACCCTCCAGAATTGAGGGAAATATTCAGAGGTTAAGAATAGAAATAGAAATAAATCTGAAACGAAAGCACATGCATGTGTTAGATCTCGCTCTATTTCAGTCCAACACATAAATCTGAAACGAAAGAACAAAAAAAATTACCACACATGGATGAGGGATTTACCTTCATGCATCTCAGTTTTCATGATTATAGAGACACAGAGGTGTGTATGTTGATGGGCCTCAGGTTGCAGACAATAATGAAGAGCTATGAGAGAGAGTGAAGCTGCTGTGAGAGAGAAGGCTGTAAGAATGGGCGCTGGGCTTGAGGTTGGAGAAATGAGAGCATCTCTCATATTCTAGAGAGAGAGTGAGAGAATGAGAGAGTGGTTGGGAATCTAAAAAGCATCTCCTTTTTCTTTCTACATGGGTTGGTTTGAAAATGAAAGTGGCTCATGGCTCAAGGCAATTGAAAGGGGATCCAATGTTTCAACACATGCTAGAACAAAAACATTAATGTTCTTTTCTTTTGTTGAACAAAATTAAAATTTTTGGTTCTCTTAAATCTTTTGTTGAACAAAATTAAAATTTTTTTGGATTGTGTTTAGTTTGCGGATCTATTTTCTGTAAAAAAAAAATGGTTATAATTAATCTCGGATCCATATGGGTAACATGTTAACAATTACATGCAAAACTATTTTGGGGATTTATCATTTGATGACTACTCTTCACAATACACTTACTCTACACATAGAGATGATGAAGATAGTCAAAATTTTGAACCTCATAGGAACTCTATGTGGTACTAAGTCACTCATGTATCTTACCATGCAATGTATAAAGTGTAAAATATTGTACTACTTCATTATATATAAATGATTATGGTGTGTTTAAACTTCTTTCATTAATTACTACATATTTTCTACACTCACAATGTTTGACAGCTCGCTATATAATCAACTTGATAATGTTAAATCCATCATGCAATGCATTTCCTTCCAATTTTTTGTGATAAACTAATAGATAATTGACTAAATAAACATCCTGCAAAGTTTCAATAAAAATTTCCAAGTTTTTCTTACAATTTCCGTGGTTTCCATATTATTTTTACTGATATCGATAATATCCTGATATTTCCATCGATATTTCCGTGTTTTCAGAATACCGATATTTCCGATATCATCGATATTTAATACCTTGGTTTGGATGCATCAAAGTTGTCGAATTGCCCCGAGCTTGGGTTTTAGCCAGTACGACATCAGGAGTTTAGCCGATATGACACTATGGCTCTATTTGGCACATCGTATAAAGTACCGGATAGTACTAATAATACGGTGTACGGTGTTTGGTGGCCGTTTGGATTAAATAGGCACCAGATTAAATAATCCGGGCCCACCTTTTTTACACGCCGTTCACCCGCTTGCTTATACAGCCCAAATTCACCGTATAACTTACTTGGCCTCACTTTCTCTCCGCTCGCTCTCACCTTCACTTCCTCTCTGCTTGCTCCCACTTCCTCTCTAGGCACTCTATCTTCCTCTCCAGACGCACTCTTCCGCTCATCCCAGGTTCGTCTTTTCTTCTTCTTCGTTTGAATCATAGTTCCTCTTTTCAATTTTCTTCTTCTGGGATTCCACCCATCCCTCTATTCTTCCCCCTGCTCCTACCGCTCATCCCAGGTTCGTCTTCTCTTCCTCTTCGTTTGAATCACAGTTCCTCTTTTCAATTTTCTTCTTCTGGGATTCTGCCCATCCCTCTATTCTTCCCCCTGCTCCTATTTTTCTTGCAATTTTCTTTCAATTGATTGAATTTAGTTATTATTTTCTCTCTAATTATGCAATTGATTATGTAATTTTGTGTTTTAATTAGAATTTTTGAATGTTAGGGTTTGCTTTTGGGGTCGAATTTAGGGTTTATTGCGGTTAAATTGGGTTTATTGCGCTTGCCTTAAAATTGGATGTGGACAATCTGCAGGATACTCAACCTCTCTTAAACATTGCATAAGTTCTTGTTAACTTTGCTTCCAGACTCGGTTTAAGCAAATAAACTTTCCAATTATATTGGATCCGAACACAACGAGAGCGTAAAAGATACTGATTTCACAGATTGAAAGCTTTAAGGGAATGGGGTTGATTGATTTTAAATACCATACCACAAAGCATGTAAAAACGAATTGTCTGTACACTTCCTTTCAATTGCTGAGACTTCCCCAATATTATAAAAAGCATGACCTGTGACATATTTTCCTAATCAGAAAAATAAAGGTAATAAAACCATATAGCATTTCTCTTGATCTTGTCTGGTATAAAAATAGGCTCGAGAACGATTGGCTAGCCAGCTTTCACATGAGGTTCCCTGTAGTAGTAAAGTTTTTCATACTGGTAGAGAATGTGTACATAAAGGTTTAAGAGAGGTTAAGGATCCTGCAGATTGTCCCCATCCAATTTGGTGTTTGAGACTACATATATTTTATAATTACTATGACATTTTTTGGTAGGACTTATTAACATGCTTCATTCCTTTTTCAGTGTTATATGCATTCATGCTCCAGTTAATTTTTTGCCACTATCTAATAATGCTATTTTATATTTTCACTAGACATGGATGAAAGAAAGATTGTGGCATGCTTCATTGTTAAGGTGTGGTACTTGAATATCATGACTTGGTTGATGATGTGGTTCATGATGAAACGTAATTAAGCAAGAAGGCAGAATAGGCAACTTGCACTTACAATTGCACATTTGTTAGGAGAATGGTAGGGTCAGCCTATTTAGACAGCATAATAGGATATGATGATGTTCAGTGCGTGAACCAAATTAGAATGGATAGAAGAACGTTTCATTATTTATGTCAAATGCTTCGTGACCACGGTAGAGTACAATTGGATGGTGTAGTGACAATGGAAGAACAAGTTTGCATGTTTTTGCATATACTTGCACATCATGTAAAGAATCGTACAATTGGGAGTAGGTTTTGTTGATCGGGGGAGACCATAAGTAGGTATTTCAATTCCATTCTACATGGAGTGTTAAGGCTACAAGGTGCACTTTTGAAAGTGCCAGAACTCATTCCTAATGCCTACCCAGATCCTAAATGGAGTTGGTTGGAGGTATTCTTCATATTTTATAAAAATTACGTATAAAATTAATGTAATTAAATATATTGAGCTTACTAATGTTAATGATTTTTTTTTAGAATTGCTTGGGGGCATTGGATGGGACTTACATTAACGTTCATGTCTCTGAGCAAGATAAACCAAGATACCGATCAAGGAAGGGAGAGATTGTGACCAATATGTTGGGAATTTGTAATGTGGACATGAATTTTATATTTGTGTACCCAGGTTGGGAAGGGTCAGCCTCTGATTCTAGAGTACTCCGAGATGCGATAAGTAGACCATCGGGATTAAAAGTTCCCACGGGTAACAATAGATTATTTGTTTATATTAGTAATTTTTTTGAAGAGAATTTATATTAGTAATTTGAATCCTCATTTTTCTTATATACAGTAATATACATTTTTTGGTGTGTTAGGGTGCTACTACCTTGTGGATGGTGGGTACACAAATGGTCTAGGATACCTTGCACCGTATAGGGGAGTGCGTTACCATCTCTCAGAGTGGAGAAATAGAAGACTCCCGATTAATCATGAGGAGTATTTCAATATGAAACATGCTCAAGCTAGAAATGTCATTGAGAGATATTTTGGACTACTTAAGATGCGTTGGAGCATCTTAAGAGGTCCATCATTTTTCCTAATTAGAACACAACTTAGGATTATGACAGCCTGCTGCCTATTACATAATCTTATTAGAAGGCATATGTTAGTTGATCCAATAGAAAATGAAATCCTAAACTTGGACGAATCTGAAAGTAGTGATGATGATGAAGATATGATTGAGACTATTCAACCTACACAAGAATGGACTGCATGGAGAAACACTTTGACTATGAATATGTACAACGAGTGGAGTGCACAAGCATGATTTGATTAATTTTCTTACATATTCATGTTGTATTTTGGTTATGGTTTGTTATTTGAACAAATAGTTATTTCTTATGTATTCAGTTATGATGCTTTATTCGAACAAAGTGTGAACTGGTTATGTATTTATTTAAAAAGTGTGATGATTTGCTTATGGTTTTTATCACTTACTATTAATTGTATGCACTATTGATTATATGCTATCTTATTGTGTATGTAATTATAGGAATGGAAAGTGATCAAAGTAGTCAACCAAAAGGAAGTAGAAGGGTTTGGAAACAATATGAAGAAGATGCATTGTTGTCCATACTTGAGGAAGCAGTTGTTAAGAATTTGCGATGTGATAACGGTTGTTTCAAGCCCGGAACAATGGCTCAGTTTGAAACAGCTATTAATTTGAAATGTCCTAATGCAAATATAAAGGCAGTTCCACATATTGAGTCCAAAATGAGGAGGTGGAAAAAAGATTATGCAATAGTTTATGACATGGTTAATAAAACTGGTTTTGCATGGAATGATGCACGAAAGTGTATTGAGGTTGATAGCACTGAAGTATGGCAATCCTATGTGAAGGTAATTCTCTAACATAATATTAGAATTTAACTTTACATATTTGATTACTTAACATGTTCCTTTGCATAGAATTTAATACTATGATTGTGTCCACCAAACTGATTGGGTACACAACAGTCTTGCTGATTAAATTTAATAGTATGATTGGGTACACAACAGTCTTGCTGATTAAATGGATGGATGCTTGATTATATCAAGACAAGTTGAAGTGAACAAAATATGATTATGTATTTTATGGATAGTGTGATTTGTTTTCGCATTGTAGGTTAAGAAAGAAGCAGAGGGCTAGCTAGGAAAATCATTTCCATTGTATGATAGATTGAATGTTATTTTTGGGAAAGACCGAGCAACTGGAGTAGGAGCTGCAACTCCTACTGAGATGATGAATGAGCCTGAGCACATTAATGAAGATGAAGATGAAGATGAGGTGGAAACTATATCTCCCTCTATTGCTCGACGGTCTGGCAGTTCAAGTACCCGGAAAAGGAAGAGAGCTGCTAATGATAATGATCTTGCTATGGCATTTAAAGAAATGATTTCTGAATCAGTTGATAAGTTGGGTGGAGTTTTACAAGCTACTTTTGGGAACGGGCCACAACCTAAGATTGCTTCAGAATTGCCAAAGATGAATTTGTCTACTGATGATCAAATCAAGGCACTAAATATCCTTTTCGAAAAGCCACAAAATGAGAGGACATTCTTGACTTTGGATGGTCCAATGAAAAAAGACTTCTTACTCATGTTACTTGGACAAAGTAAACGCAATTGACATTTCAAACCAACAACAATATATTTTGTTAAAAGCAGCATGCATATCTTTTGTTAAAAGCTGCAACATGCGTATATTTTGTTAAAAGAAGCATGCAAATATTATGGCTATCTGGACAAACTGTTTCTTACTGAAACTAACTTGCATTTGTTTATTTTATGAACTTGGATATGTGGTTGGATCATATAACATAACGATTGTAGTTGTTTTTTGTGAACCTTTGTTTATGTTATTGGAAAATATTTTGAATTTGATGTATGGAATTTACTATATTTCTTTTTTATTTGAAAATTTTTGTGGTTTTCAATAGGTATAAATATGAGAAAAGTTCAACAAACTAACAAAGATTTGTCAAATTTTTTTTTTCTCTTGTCCTATCCGGTTCAGTACCAAACACAGTATAAATAATACGATCATTAATCCAATACTGCACCAAACGCTCGACTAATTTAGTCAGTACTATCCAGTGGCTATTTATCCTATCCAATAGAAATAGTCAGTACAGTCCGAGCTGCCAAACGAGGGGGGTTTAGTTGGTACGTGATAGGAGCATATTTATGCGACTTGAGTTAGCTTGTTCTCATGCATTTATGCTATTATTTCTTAGTTAATTATGTATTTTAAGCTATTTTCATGTGTTTGTAGGTCTATAGGCCTTATAAAGCAATAAGATGCATTTTGGTGCATTTTGGAGCAGTTTTGGGCTTGGAATGGATAGCACATGCATGGAGCAAGGTGGATGGACGAAATTGAAGACTAAAGAGGCTAGGAATGTGTTAAAGAGAAAGAAGAATTAATGTAAAAAGGACAAAGAGCTTAGCCACAAAGGGGTGTCACTCCACCATTCACCTTTCCATCATTGCCGTGCACCACCATTGCACTCCCTTTGGATTCCTATGCCATGCATCATCATCCATGTTCCCTCCATTGACTCATTTGTTGCATCATTGCACTTCCTTTCCTTTGTCTACCATGTGCACAATATCCTTTCACCTCCTTGCACTCCTTGATTCACCACTTACTCACCTTTCCACCCATGCCATGCATAATCACCCTTGTCCCCTTCATTATTTCAGATTTCATGCATCATTACATTGAATCATTGCACTCAATTGCTACACCATTCCTTGTTCCCTCCATCATTTCAGATTCATGCATCATTACATTGAATCATTGCACTCAATTGCTACACCATTCCTTGTTCCCTCCATCATTTCATTGAATCATTGCACTCAATTGCTACACCATTCCTTGTTCCCTCCATCATTTCAGATTTCATGCATCATTACATTGAATCATTGCACTCAATTGCTACACCATCCCTTGTTCCCTCCATCATTTCAGATTTCATGCATCATTGCACTCAATTGCTACACCACTCCATGTTTCCCTCCATTGCCATGCACTTACTCTATAAAAGGAAATGTGTGTAACATAAATTGAGTTTAGTTTTTGCTTGATCATTCATCCCCATTTCAATAAAACCTTCACCCAAACACATCCATTCCTCCATACAAACAAACCTTCAAACACTCACCAAGACCTTGTGCCGTAGCAAAGGAAGGGAAGGAAAATGCTTGGACATGCTTGCTGTCCAACTTGGATCGTTGGAGCGTTTAGGTGTTTTCTTTCTTTTGTTTCTAATGTTTAAATTCATTTCCTTTTGTTTTGTTGTGAATATGAGTGGCTAAACCCTTCTTAGCTAGAGGTGATTTCAAAGCCATGATTATGTGTGTAATATGATTTGATAAATTCCAGTTATGAACTCTCGAATCGTAAATGCAATTGGCTTAACTATTTGATTGATAACTTATTTGTATTTGTTAATTAAGGGTCGACACTTAATTGGCATGCATAAATCCATTGCTAGAATATAAGGAAGTTTCACATAATCGTTACAAACTTATATTCACATGTAGTGAAGGTCGTTTATAAACGATCGTGTTAAGTTTAATTCCTAGCATGAGTGACATGATGTCATAGTTGCAAGTGCTTTGTCAATGCTTATGATTTTCATTAAACGTAATGATCTTTGATTGTAT
Source organism: Malus domestica (assembly GCF_042453785.1). Taxonomy (NCBI): domain Eukaryota; kingdom Viridiplantae; phylum Streptophyta; class Magnoliopsida; order Rosales; family Rosaceae; genus Malus; species Malus domestica. The sequence goes on from NC_091673.1 coordinate 28,003,234, forward strand.
CTCTATTATGATGTCATGTAGGGCACTTTTGAAGAATGTTTTGGGTTGTCGAATGATGTCATCCAATCCAATAAAACAAGGAAAATCTGATAGTTAACTAATGATGTCATGGTTAATTTGGAGCATTGTTGTTCATAATTCAATGAAGTAGTAACTGGAAATCAAGTTTGCATACATGTCATGTGTAGAGAAAAAGCCTCTAGCTATCCCATCCATCATCTTATTTCTCACATTTGTTTTACAATCTGTCTAGTTTTTCATACTTGTTTGTTTGTTTCAACTTCGTCCAAAACTCAATCCCCCTTTACTTTAGTGTGTCTAATTAGTTAGAATCTGTTTTAATTTGTGTTTTTAAATGTTTTGATTCAAGTAAAAGTCAATTTTCGTCCAAAGTCATTCCTAGTGTCTAGTTTAAGTTTATTTAGTTGTTTTAATCTGTTTTGAGTATTTTAAGTTTGCTTTGAGTCTTGTGAGTCTTGTTAAGTATTTTTAAGTTTAGTTTCATGTTTTTGAGTCAGTTTAGAGGTTATTAGCAAGCCCTCCTAATCCCCAGTCCAGAACGATCCCTACTTATACTTATACTACAATTGTCAAAAGAGGGTTAAATTTGTGTGTTAAGTTAATTTTCACATCAAGTTTTTGGCACCGTTGCCGGGGATTAGCAACTTTGCTAATCCCTTGTTATATCTTTTTGTTTATTTTTGTGTCTTTTGTTTTTAGTTACTGACTTTGTTTCTGTTTGTGTTTTTTTTTTTGTTTTACTTTTGATATTTGATTTAGTTTTGTTTCCTTGATTTCAGGTACTAAAGAAGTAAGACATGGATTTTGCTACCATTCAAGCTCAATTGGCGGAACTTACTTCTCAATTGTCACAATATGCTGAAAGGACCACAATGCAAAGTGTCCCTACATGTGGTGTGTCCTATGGGCAAGGATATCCAACTTAACAATATTCTCAGTTCGCTGCGAATGAAGATGCTTGGGGTTATCAAGGCCATAGCCAATCATGGGACAACATGTTTTCCAACGCTTACAATTTGGATTGGAGAGATTATTCAGATAACATAGAACCTCAACAATTCCAACAAGATGGATATTGGCATCAAGAAGAGGAGTTCCATTCAAGACCTATGCAGCCATCACAACCTCATATACAATATGCTCAATCAAACTCAGGTTCGTCAATAGATTATGATCGAATTTTTGATGAAATAAATTCTTTTGTGCAGGGCTCACAAAATCAAGCCAATGAGGCTCAACAAGATGGATATTGGCAGCAATCTGAGGAGTTTTATTTAACACCTATGCAGCCACCACAGCTTCCCCTACAACAATTCCAATCAAATTCAAGTATGCCCACGGATAGTGATCAAAATTTTCAATTACTAACCTATTTGGTGCAAGGGCAGCAAAATCAAAATGAAACAATGCTCAATCAAGCTAAGGAGATGAGCGAATTGAAAAATCAACTTGGAGAGATTATGGAGTTCACAGCACAAATTCAAGAGCAAAGTGAACTCTCCAACTCAACTATTGAAAATTTGAAGGAAGATTTTGAAATCCATGATGGTATCACTTTGGGAAGTGCTATGGAGGTTGGAGGTGAACCCAAGAAGTCCAAACCAAGCCAAAACATAGAGGAACAGCTGCTGCTCGAAGAAGAGGAGAATAACAAGGCCACGACAAGGGAAGAACCACCATTGCCGCAGCCCCATATGCCCTCTATGTCGTCCACTACAACCAAGGTAAGCCTAAATTCAATTTGTCCTAACCCAGTTTCACCAAATGTCCTTATTCCTTGCAAGATCATGCAATCCAAGGAAGAAGAGGGTGAGAAAGGCATCTTCGAAACCTTTCCAAAGAATTAAGAGCAAGAAGTGGATGGGGAATGTCCAGAATTCATCAAAGAAGGTACACTTGAGATGAAAATTCCCAAAGAAGTTGGATTTTATGACACGGGACAAGTCATAACTCTCAAAACACCAAATCTGGCCAAGTCCAATATCCCTGCAACCTTCAAAGATGCGGTGTTCGTAATTGAGTTTGTGTCGGAGCAAGCAAGTAAGCCATCTTTTCCAACTTCGATTTTATTTTATACTAACTTGTTGATTTTGATGATTTAGGCACCTACACTAGAATTTAAACCATTGCCGGATCACGTCAAGTATCACCTTCCATTCAAGGATCAATTCCATGCTATGGGCCCTATCCAAGCTTAGAAGGAAGTTTCGTCCAGCTGCAAGACGTTAAAGTAAGTGCTTCTTGGGAGGCAACCCATGTATTCAAATAAGGAAGATCTTTGAATTGCTCCACGATTAGTTTTGCGTTCCTAAAAACCTTCCCTTTTCTGCATTTTTATTTTGCCATGATTGTCATTTTTATTTGTTGCTTGTTTAATTGTTTTTGGTGTGGGTTTATTTTTGAAACATTAACAGATATGCAAGGTACTTTTACATTAAAATTCATGGAAAATGAACAGGAGGCAGAAAAATACAAGAGAGAGCCTTCACAAAGGCTGCTTAGGAGAAGTCTCAGTAGTCGGCGGAGCCACAGAAGAATGAGGTATCAGAGGTTGATCATTTGGAGCTTCACTACGCGGTACAGCCCCAGAAGACGAAGGCAAATGTTGTTGGAACAAACCCACAAACCTTTGATGATCAAGTAAAATCTGACCATCAGATTCCTGCATCTGGTCAATCTTCCTCTTCATGTTTGTAGCATAGTTATGTGCCAGCCTGTGTAACTGTTTATTCTCATGCTTGAGCCCTCTAATCTCCTATTTGATACTCATCACTTCAGCCGCCAATGATTCAACTTGACGGGTTCGAGCAAATAGACGTTGGGCCATATTAAACACAGAACCTGCACACTGCACACTGAGAGCCAGAGAATCCTTAACAGCCAACTCATCAGACCATTTGGAAAGTAGTCTGTTATCTTTGGGAGTGACAAGGTTCCGGGCCACCATCGCAGAGGTCATATCATTCTTCATCACCAAATCCCCAACTGTAAGAGGACCAGTCGGGGATATGAATGATGGGCGCCATATGTTGTCTAGAAAAGGCATGGCTGCCTCTTCACCAAGGTTTAAGTCAAAACGACGGTCGAAGGGGCCAGACATTTTCAAAGGTGTTGAAGAAAGAAGAGGTCGGACAAGTCAAGATCGTAGAAGTGCAAGAAGGGAGTTTCTACAGGAATAAATTCAAGTGTGCTTTGAAATGTACTGCGTGCCTCTATAAAAACCAGCACTCGACGGGATTTCAGAGATCAAAGAGGTGAGCTCAGAAATTGAAGAGGCCAATTCAAAAATCGGAGAGGCACTAGCTTTCTCAAAAGCTGGGCTTGCTCAGAAACCACGGGCCAATCTTCTTTTCCAGATTTGTCCACACTTGTCACATGCAACATCTGCACTCGACGGAGCTCAGAACTCGAAGAGGCGAGCTCAGAACTCAAAGAGGCAAGCTCAGAAATCAGAGAGGCATCTGCTTTTCCAGACGTGTCAGCATCTGTCACATGCATGATGCGAAATATATAAGCACACAAATTTAACCCTCTTTTGACAACTGTAGTATAAGTATAAGTAGGGATCGTTCTGGACTGGGGATTAGGAGGGCTTGCTAATAACCTCTAAACTGACTCAAAAACATAAAACTAAACTTAAAAATACTTAACAAGACTCACAAGACTCAAAGCAAACTTAAAATACTCAAACCAGCTTAGAACAACTAAGTAAACTTAAACTAGACACTAGGAATGACTTTGGACGAAAATTGACTTTTACTTGAATCAAAACATTTAAAAACACAAATTAAAACAGATTCTAACTAATTAGACACACTAAAGTAAAGGGGGATTGAGTTTTGGACGAAGTTGAAACAAACAAACAAGTATGAAAAACTAGACAGATTGTAAAACAAATTTGAGAAGTAAGATGATGGATGGGATAGCTAGAGGCTTTTTCTCCACACATGACATGTATGCAAATAACTTGATTTCCAGTTACTACTTCATTAAATTGTGAACGACAATGCTCCAAATTAACTGTGACATCACTAGTTAACTCTCCGATTTTCCTTGTTTTATTGGATTGGATGACATCATTCGACAACCCAAAACATTCTTCTAAAGTTCCCTACATGACATCATAATAGAGATACAATCAAAGATCATTACGTTTAATGAAAATCATAAGCATTGACAAAGAAATTGCAACTATGACATCATGTCACTCATGCTAGGAATTGAACTTAACGCGATCGTTTATAAGCGACCTTCACTACATGTGAATATAAGTTTGTAACGATTATGTGAAACTTCCTTATATTCTAGCAACGGATTTATGCATGCCAATTAAGTGTCGACCCTTTATTAACAAATACAAATAAGTTATCAATCAAATAGTTAAGCCAATTGCATTCACGATTCAAGAGTTCATAACTTGAATTTATCAAATTATATTGCACACATAATCATGGCTTTGAAATCACCCCTAGCTAAGAGGGGTTTAGCCACTCATATTTATAGCAAAACGAAAGAAAATGAATTTAAACATTAGAAACAAAAGAAAGAAAACACCTAAACGCTCCAATTATCCAAGTTGGACAGCAAGCACATCCAAGCACTTTCCTTCCCTTCTTTTGCTATGGCACAAGGTGTTGGTAAGTGTTTGAAGGTTTGTTTGTATGGAGGAATGGATGTGAAGATGAATGGATGTGTTTGGATTGATCTCCCCTTGATGAAGGGTGGATGAATGTATTTATAGACTAGGAAGAGGATGTAGTGGGTGGTGGTAATGAGTGGATGTAGTGGTAGGTGAATGTGTTGGGTGGTTGAAAGGAGTGGATGTGTTGGGTGAAATGAGTGGATGTAGTGGTAGGTGAATGTGTTGGGTGAAATGAGTGGATGTAGTGGTAGGTGAATGTGTTGGGTGGTAGAAATGAGTGGATGTGTTGGGTGAAATGAGTGGATGTAGTGGTAGGTGAATGTGTTGGGTGAAATGAGTGTGCTAAAATGCTTATTTATAGGGAGAGGATGATGCATAAACTTCAAATTTCATCCATTCCTTTTGCTCCAAGCATAAGCTATCCATTCCATGCCAAAAAATGCTCCAAAATGCACTTCTTTGCCACATTAATCCTTTGAACCTACAAACACACGAAAATAGCTTAAAATACATAATTAACTAAGAAATAACAACATAAATGCATGAGAACAAGCTAACTCAGTCGCATAAATATGCTTCTATCAATGCATACTCAGCTTTGTAGAAACCACGGGCAGCTTGTCGAAGCACCGATTCCAGATATCGAAGAGGCACTTGGTTTTCCAGACGTGTCAGCGCCTTTCACATGCATACTCAGCTTTGCGGAAATCACGGGTAGTTTGTCGAAGTGCCGATTCCAGATATCGAAGAGGCATTTGCTTTTCCAGACGTGTTAGCACCTGTTACATGCACACTCAACCTTGCGAAAATTACAGGCAATCTGTCGAAGATTTCTTGTAAAGTAGAAGGCACGTGAAGTTTACTGTTAAATCATCCAACGGTTGCCAACAAGAGTGAAAGAATAGTACTTGTTATTAATTCCTATAAATGTCAACCTTCACCCTCCATTGAAAGGCAGACATACATAACCTTTCTTCATCTCCGAGAATGCCTTCCCAACGAAGCCTCTCGTGTCACTCAGTGTTCCTTATTCCTTGGGGTACCTCTGCATACAACTGAAGGAAGATTTTGTGAAAACATGTTCATTTGAATAACATCTAAAGCATGCATTTAACAATTAAAAGGCGGAATCATGCTTGCATGCATTCAAAAACAAAACATTACCCATGAAATTCAAAGCCTAGTAGATTGGTGAACCAAGACTCAACTCAAATCAAAGTGAGTCGAGAAATTTATACCTTTGTAGATTCCTCTTTGCATAAGCAAAGGCTAATCACCCAAAGAGAGGGCCTTCATTCCTTGCATCTTAAATCTATGGATTTGGATGGATGAAAAAGTTTCTCTAAGTTCCCAAAATTGAGAACCTCTAAGTATCTTCACCAAGGTTAGATTGGAGAAGAAATGAGTGACCTTGGAGTGGTTAGTATGGCTAGATACACCCTCCAAGGGGCCGGCCTTTTTAGAGAGAAATGGAGAGACATGTTCTCTCCAATTTTCTCCAAAATAAAACCTAAATGAATTTTGGCTATAAAGTCATATTTATACCTTAATTCATTGGAGTGGCAAACTTGTAAATAAGTCCAAAACCCACTCCAAAACCAAATGGCCGGCCATGGGATATTATTGGCCTAATTGGGCCTTTGTGAATTAAGTTGTCATACAACTTAAGTCAATGGACTTGACGTTCGAAGCCCATTGGGCCTTGAGGCCCAAAACTATCCCGAGGTCTTTAACGAACTTTATTCGTTTGATTAATTAACATATTAATTAATCCTTGCCATAAATAATTAAACCATTTAATTATTCTTACTCATCTCCATTGTTTCTTCAATCTCCACCTTACACGGTGTACGATCCATTAGGTTCCTTTTAGCGAGGCAGTGGGCGATTAAAACCATTTTACATTGATTGTGAATTGAAACTTACTTTCAATTCTCCCTTTAGTGATTACACACGTTTAGGGCTTCCACAAACCATGAGTGACACCTAGCAGTATATCATGGTTACCCAAGCTAATCAGAAGAGGTGGAGAACCTATTCAGTTTAGGATTACAAATGCAATACGGTCTTTCTCTAATCTAATACTCTTGACCACATTGTTTGGTTTGATAGTTTATTTATTCATGTCTACTATCCAATGTGATTCGTGTGCTTATATGATTTCCTTGAATGTGATTTGGAACGCATTCCTAAATCTCATTCATACTCTGGCCAGAGGTTCTAAATCATATCATAGAGTATTCTCCCTCAAACCATTTGAAGGTTAGAGATCCCTTGTTGCGCATTCACTTGCCTCCATGACTAAGTGGCTTAACCCCAACGATGCCGTGGACACCCCGATAGGGTGACTTTGACATAATCAAAGATCAAGGACTTAACCACAAGACAACTGTGATGCCTCAAGTCAAAGGACTACTTTGCATTATCCCAACCATGAGTTCTCATGTGACATGAATATGGGAACTCTTCGTTGATCGTGTTCAGTGAACTCATTCTCTATTGAGCACCTACGTACTTGTCTTGATGTCACACACACCAATGACTCGAGACTAGTCACTCTCCCTGAGAGAATACATAGCACGTATTGATCTTAACGGACTATCAATGCCCAATTGGCAATCCTATGATCAGGAACGTTTAGGATGTGTCTACGAAAGAATGGTCTCATGAATCTAACTTCTTTAGATTGCATTCTCCCAATAAGATATTCCTTGGACTTATCGTTTAAGCATATAACATTTATATGAGACGGCTCAAACAATAATCTTTACCTTTGATATTAAACTAGATTAGTTTAACATGTGAAATGTCCGTAAAGTATCATCATATGATTGGTTTTAGGGCACATTTCCAACAATCTCCCACTTGCACTAGAGCCAATCAGCTTGGTCATCAGTGATGATACCTCTTCTGTAGTCATTTCATAAATGGCTGAATAGTAGGCCTAGACAATGGATATCTATATGTTATCCATAGAAGCAACCTTGAGAATAACGACGTCACCATTATACATGATTCTCAATCATGTGGTTCAGTCTCTCATTTGAGTTCGGACCTTGATGAGACCTTGATTCCCTGGCTTGAGCTATCGCCCCATTAGTGTCATACACTTTCTGGTTGGAACCGAATAGAGAGTTCATAAATGAACTTTCCCATCCAAACAACATTGTTGTAAACTTCTATATGGCAATATATTTTGCATTCATAATGGAACACACTAAAGTCATTACTTTAATGTTTCCATCCAAATATCTCTTTAGTCATAATAAAGAGATATCTGTTTATCTCTTCATTCATAATGAAGAAACATCCAATGATGGATTAGATTCATAATCTAATACATTTACGCTTCCATTACGTTACTCTAATTCTTCCTCGATCTTTGAGGAATTTATCCTTTAGTATTTCTTAAATACTTAAGGACTCACTTGACAGTTGCCATGGTTCTGATCCTGGGCTTGCACTGATATCGTCTTGCACCTTTCTAGGTACAACTCATATCAATGTTTTTCATACAATATGAAATACATAAATCACCTTTCTGCGTATGCATAAAGGATTCTATTTACGCATTATTTCTTTGAGAGTCAAAGAGTACGTTGTCTTTGAGAAGAGCAACTCCTTAGTCTTACTAGAGTTGTCCATTTGATTGAAGTTCATCATCATATGAGAAACTTCCTATCATCTTTTGTCTATATTTAGGGCTTGATATAATCCAATTATATCCTAAAATCTATCAATATAGATTTCCATCCCATGTATATATACTATGTCTCCCATATACATTCTATCTTCATATAATGTTTTAAAGTCATAACTTTAACGAAGAAGTATTCTTTTCATTTCCAAAATTAATATATCATATATATATTTAAATTTTAGGAACATGATTAACTTCCATATACATTCTATCTTCATATAATGTATTAAAGTCATAACTTTAATGGAGAAGCATTCTTTTCATTTCCAAAATTAATATATCATATATATATTTTAAATTTTAGGAACATTATTAACTCCCACTAATCTTTTGTAAACCTAGTAAACAAAAGATTCATTTACATCTTTATGAGAAATCAAACGATTTGATCCTTTTCTCATAAGATGCTTATAGCTCCCACTAGCTTGCTAAGATCCATGATGGATGGATCTCTACAACTTACATGTCTTGTGATTTATAGTTTTAGACATATATTATCAAGACTATCTTAATAATGGTTTCGGAAACCCATATAATGTCCAAACATTGAATCACCATTTAGTTGTAGCTAGCTATCTTTGAATTAATTGAAACCAAGACTATCCCAAAGATGGTTTCTTCATAGTCAACCATTCTCTTTGATTGTAGTCACCTTAAGCTACCATTTAGCTTATGAAGGTTTCATTATTTCGGGTCAAATGGTACTTTACCATTTTCTTGAGTATATATCATATATACACTCAATGTAGTCATAAGGATTTTCATTCTTATTTCTTTCGAATTAAGAGGTGTAACTCTATGACGTAGTCATAAAGTTCAAACCATTCAACTTTGACGGTTTATAAATCCTTCTCGACTACCTTGGAGCTTTTGGTATTGGAACTAGGTTGTTTATATTTGTTGATTACTTTCTTGTCTCTCAAAGAACCCATTCTTTGAGTTCTATCTCTTGTTCATTTGCTTTTAGGCAAATCACATTGTAGGATTACAATGAACTACCCAACAAAACAACATTTGTTAATTGGTTTATAGAAGCGATATCCAAAAGTTAATTTAAGGATATCCCACAAGATTGTTATCAAACAAATATTGCTTATTAGCACACAACCCCAAATCTTAACACGATTAAGTTTTGTCTTTCTTTCCAACTACATCTTATGGAGTCATGAAAATTTTTGGAAGATCTTCTAATTGACAATCATATTGTCTTAGAAGTATATATCCTATATATGGGTAATAGATAACATCTAACGAACTAAATCTTATTCGAGTTCGTTCTTCTCCTTAATGGAGAAATTTATTATCTTATGATGCTTCTTTCCTTGATATCTTTCAAGGAGACTCATCTAAAGTGTTTCTTTTCCTTGGATCAAATCTAAGGAGGTAAATACTTTAGACGTCTTACTCATCAACTTACATTACTTGAATTCTTTGAAACCTTTTGCAAAGTATTCGGACTTGTGTTTATTTAAAATAAACTATAGTCCAACCGAGGGTGATCTTCGGTGAATGTCATACAACATGAGTAGTATTATGTTGTGGATAAGTGCCACTAACATCTAAGTGAATTAACCTCAACAACTTTGTGATTCTTTCTTCTTTCCAAAAGAATAAAGATTCGAACATTTCGCCTCTATACAATTTTAACAAGAAAGGTATTGGATCCGGATCTAACGATCCATAGCATCCATCTATCACCAACTCGTAACTTATGTTTTTAGAGGTATCACAATTTAGTTGGGATTAGTCACTACCTTGCAACCTTTTTGGGTTTTAAGCATCATTTTATTCTAAACAGTTAACACCACCATATTATCTCTACTATAGAGACAATCAATTAGATTACTATAATCCAATCATTGATTAATAAAGAACAATGTTTTGTCAAACAAAACATTCATCCATCTCTACTATAGTGGCGGAATTAAGTTCCTTAAAATTGGAATGTAAAGACAATCTTTGGTTTTTCCAATTTCTTTGGTAGTTCATATGAGGAAGTAAGTACTATCTGCTTTCGCAGAGATCTTTATTTTATTCACGTTCCGAATGTGAAGCACCTTTTTCTTCTCTCATATATCTTCTACTTCTTATTAGTCACACTTTTACAACGATTGTAAAACATAGTTACTAATACGGAATCAAGCATTCAAGTAGAAGAACCAACTGTTTTGAACTATTCAAGAACAATTTACAACACCTTCGAAAAGTGTGTTCTTGACACTTGCAAGACATTTCTTGTAAATACCCCTTCCAATGTCCATCCTTTCATAAAGAAAGTTTGTTCCCTTGGAGTTAATTTTATCTTCTTTATTTGACTTCTCCTTTGACTACAATAGTCATGGTCCCTAAACTCCCACTATCTCTCTTGAAACTTATTTCAATTGTGTTATACACATCAAACATTTTGGAGAGCATGTGTTTATTGTTCACTACATAGTTTACAATAAACTTAGTGAACCATTAGGATAGGGACATAAAGGTGAAGTCCTTGCCTAGTTTCCGTCTCGTTAAGTGGTTTATCACTTCAACACTCAATGATTCAAAATCATCATAAGTCCATGTTAATGGACTATTTTTGTCAACCAACCATTATGTTGTAAACATAATTACAAACTTTCAAGAGTTGTACAAGGCAACTCTCATTTCTTCATACAACAATTTGTAAGTGAAGAATCATGGCACATAAAGTGTCCATGCCCTTGTGCTTACTTCTAAAGTTCCTTGTTCATGTAACAAAGAAACAAGCACTAATGTTTGCATTGATTAAGGGTTGTTCAAAGCAACTCTTATTTCTTCATACAACAATTTGTAATTGAAGAATTATGACATTAAAAGTGTTGTCCTCTTTATGATAGACATTTTCTAACATATTCTTCTACTGATACATTATCAATATGAAGATTGTGAGGATGAGACTACTTAGGTACATTTACAAGCCATTAAAGACAATCTATGGTTTTGTAGTACCAAGTCCGGAAACTAAAGCTTTCGGCTTTTATTTGTCAAGTGTTGGATAGCGTTTGCAAATATATTGGTAAACAAATACATAACGAATATAAATTGATTGATTTTAAGCCATTTGATTCGGGTCTTTAAATCAAATAGCACCACCCACTATTTTTGGCAAATTCCATATCCCTCATTGGAATTCGAGAGTTTTGGAGGAAACTCTTAGTAGGGTCTCTTAGTAGGGTATGGGAGACTCACTACTACCAAGCCCACCTCAGAAGAAAATCATATTGGCTAGCGGTAATAATAATGAGAGAGTACGCTTACTCATTTGCATCTCTTGCAAGTACCCATCTAGTTTGGCTTCTAGAGAATGATGCCTCAGAAGAATATCATATTGGCACATTGCACTTAGTTAAGTCATTCCCACCATGCTAGTTCAAGTAGGGGTTCAAGAATGGCCTCAGAAGAATATCATATTGACCACACTCGTGCCTACCTTTCACTTCATCATATGTGTATAGGCTTCTCCTGAATGTAAGCACATACTTTGCAACCCCAGAACTGGACGAATACGGTGTATGAGTCACAAACGATTGAAGCCCACCACGGTGGAAGGCCACGAAAGAGTGTTCAAAGCACTCTCACGCTTATCAACTTAATAATGGTTTGGTTGAGGGTTTTAGGTCTCATCACATATAAATATTCATTTTAATCTTTATTAAAACAATTTTGGTCCTATTACAACTATTGGTCCATATGATTGTTTTAGTCGTATATAATACTCCCACTATGCTTATAAAACGGTTTTTAAAGCAAGAGTATATGATACTACTAACATAAACTTTGCATTCATTTGATGGACTATATAGTTGCCTTAGGGCCTTAGGATGACTATGAACCTTTGTTTAGATTCAACACGAGCCTTGTGTTGAATCTTGGTCTAGGGATGGAGATTGATTTTAGTTACGCGTTTAATCACATTAAGGCGTGTTGTCTTAGGGGCGTTGGACCCAACTACTTCATTTTCATGCATATCAAATAAAGCAAGAAAGAAGTACTTCAAAGTAAAGGTGAGCTTATGCTCATTACAACATTTGCATAAAACAAATTACCTTAAAGTAAAGAAGGGCTTATGCCCTTTTACAACATTTGATCAAATCAAATTACAACCAAAATCTAATCTACACATTCCCATGGTTCAAACAAATTTGAAACGGCCTTTCACATAGCTCAATTATATTAGGCTTAGGTTCATAATCATCCTTTAATTAATTAACACTTTAACTAATTAAATTGAATGCAACATTTTCATTTGGTTTTTGTATCCATAAAATTGATTTAAATGGAGCTAATGAAATGAAAATCCAATTCTCATTTAAAGAGACAAAACAATTTTGTTCTCAACCTAATTTGGGCCAAAATGCAATTACCACAACCTTTGGGCAATATTGCAAAAACATAAACTTTTGGGGTCACTTTGTAAGAACACAAAAGTCCACTACTTCATGTAATTACACTAGAACCCAAAATTTAAACAATGTAAAAACTTCATTAAAGGAGCAAAACAATTTGTCCTTTAGCGTTTTTGGACCTAAACGTAAAAACGTAAACTTTTGGGCCAAAATGCAAATACACAAAAGTATCAAAACTTTATGTAATTGCATAAAAGCCCCAAAAGTACCCTATAATGTAGGGTGGCCGGTTTTGGGAGAGGAAAGGAGTGATGTGTGTGTTGATTTGTGAGTTTTGACATAAAGCAATCAAGTGGTGCAAGTGGTGTGTGTGAAAGGAAATTAATCCTTACACACCCACCAATATTTCTTACACCATTTAAACAAATATCTAAAACATTTAAATAAAAATCTAACACATTTAAATATAAGATAAATCACTAAACAAAGACTTTATGAAATAAACCAAAACTTTGAATCAAAACACAAACCTTTTTGTTCTTGGCAAAAATGTCAAGAACAATGAAGAACATTCATGAAAAACCCAAAATTTTTCCATGAACATTTTTCACCCAAAAACATTCCAAAACCATTCAAACTTAAGGGAAATAACATCTAACCAAACTAGGGTACATAGGGGTTCCAAAAGTCACTTTAAAACACTTTTAACAAGTCAAACAAGAACCCAAAAAATCACCCTATGTATTTGGCCGAATTTTCCCAAAAGCATGGCACCAAATTTTAGCTCCAATATTTATGCTCATATGAACTACATCTACAACATTTGAGATGGCAAATTTTCTAACAAAATTTACATTCAAAGAAACAAGAATAAAGCTTGTAACATATTACAACTTTTAAATCACAAACTATGAACCACAAAACCCAAAAGGATTCACCAACTACTAGACCTAGGCTCTGATACCACTTGAAGGAAGATTTTGTGAAAACATGTTCATTTGAATAACATCTATAGCATGCATTTAACAATTAAAAGGCGGAATCATGCTTGCATGCATTCAAAAACAAAACATTACCTATGAAATTCAAAGCCTAGTAGATTGGTGAACCAAGACTCAACTCAAATCAAAGTGAGTTGAGAAATTTATACCTTTGTAGATTCCTCTTTGCATAAGCAAAGGCTAATCACCCAAAGAGAGGGCCTTCATTCCTTGCATCTTAAATCTATGGATTTGGATGGATGAAAAAGTTTCTCCAAGTTCCCAAAATTGAGAACCTCTAAGTATCTTCACCAAGGTTAGATTGGAGAAGAAATGAGTGACCTTGGAGTAGTTAGTATGGCTAGATACACCTTCCAAGGGGCCGGCCTCTTTAGAGAGAAATGGAGAGACATGTTCTCTCCAATTTTCTCCAAAACAAAACCTAAATGAATTTTGGCTATAAAGTCATATTTATACCTTAATTCATTGGAGTGGCAAACTTGTAAATAAGTCCAAAACCCACTCCAAAACCAAATGGCCGGCCATGGGATATTATTGGCCTAATTGGGCCTTTGTGAATTAAGTTGTCATACAACTTAAGTCAATGGACTTGACGTTCGAAGCCCATTGGGCATTGAGGCCCAAAACTATCCCGAGGTCTTTAACGAACTTTATTCGTTTGATTAATTAACATATTAATTAATCCTTGCCATAAATAATTAAACCATTTAATTATTCTTACTCATCTCCATTGTTTCTTCAATCTCCACCTTACACGGTGTACGATCCATTAGGTTCCTTTTAGCGAGGCAGTGGGCGATTAAAACCATTTTACATCGATTGTGAATTGAAACTTACTTTCAATTCTCCCTTTAGTGATTACACACGTTTAGGGCTTCCACAAACCATGAGTGACACCTAGCAGTATATCATGGTTACCCAAGCTAATCAGAAGAGGTGGAGAACCTATTCAGTTTAGGATTACAAATGCAATACGGCCTTTCTCTAATCTAATACTCTTGACCACATTGTTTGGTTTGATAGTTTATTTATTCATGTCTACTATCCAATGTGATTCGTGTGCTTATATGATTTCCTTGAATGTGATTTGGAACGCATTCCTAAATCTCATTCATACTCTGGCCAGAGGTTCTAAATCATATCATAGAGTATTCTCCCTCAAACCATTTGAAGGTTAGAGATCCCTTGTTGCGCATTCACTTGCCTCCATGACTAAGTGGCTTAACCCCAACGATGCCGTGGACACCCCGATAGGGTGACTTTGACATAATCAAAGATCAAGGACTTAACCACAAGACAACTGTGATGCCTCAGGTCAAAGGACTACTTTGCATTATCCCAACCATGAGTTCTCATGTGACATGAATATGAGAACTCTTCGTTGATCGTGTTCAGTGAACTCATTCTCTATTGAGCACCTACGTACTTGTCTTGATGTCACACACACCAATGACTCGAGACTAGTCACTCTCCCTGAGAGAATACATAGCACGTACTGATCTTAACGGACTGTCAATGCCCAATTGGCAATCCTATGATCAGGAACGTTTAGGATGTGTCTACGAAAGAATGGTCTCATGAATCTAACTTCTTTAGATTGCATTCTCCCAATCACATATTCCTTGGACTTATCGTTTAAGCATATAACATTTATATGAGACGGCTCAAACAATAATCTTTGCCTTTGATATTAAACTAGATTAGTTTAACATGTGAAATGTCCGTAAAGTATCATCATATGATTGGTTTTAGGGCACATTTCCAACAACAACTCATCCAAAGCAAAAGTATTTCATATCATGAAGGATGAAAGCAAGAGTATCTCATATCATGCTTTCACTCTGTCCTTCTCCTTGTCGTTGTTTTCATCTGCGGGATAAGGAGAAAGAGAGCAATCAGTCAGCACTTGGTATCAATTTTCTGATCTGGAACCGACTGCCTAGAACCCCTTCCTGATTGCTTACCTAGCCTTGCTCTCGAGTACTCATCTTCAACATCTTATGCTTCCTCTTTGTCTACCACATCTGCCTGGGGAACAGATAAGGGAAGTGAAAATGATACCTCGAAGCATGTGGAGACAATGTGCTAATTCATCCTCAGCTAGGGACAAGGTGAAAGAAAGCAAATGGTGGGCACTTGGAAAGATTGAAAAAAGAAACAGACCATCACCTCTACCTCGTGCCTGCCTGCCGTGCAGAAGAAACAAGCAGAGAAGAATGCAGACTGCACAATCAAATCAACCCAGCAGAAGGAGTCTGATTTGCAACCAAGGAACTCTCATATTCCTCGCTCAAAATTCCAAACCAGTTCAAGATCAAAGCTGTGGAAAGTCAACAAGATCATCTATTTCCAAAACTAGATTTGCATTCTTAAACTCTACTCTGTCTGGTTTTTACTTTGCCATACTTGTCATGTTTATTCGTTGTTTGTTTGTTTGCTTGTTTTTGTGTGAGTTTATGCTTGAAACATTGGGGACAATGTTTGATTTAAGTGTGGGGGGGGGGGTAACCAAGTTGTTTTGCATAAAATTCGTAGGAGTTTATCACCCTTTACTTCTAGTATTGTTCCTTGCTGTTTGTATGTATTTTTAAGCTGTTTTGGAGTATTTTAGTGTGTTTTGACATAAAAATCCGAAAATCTCATAAAAATTTGAAAAATTGTTTTGAAAAACCCAAAAAGAGTTGTTTTTGTGTGTTGATTTATGTCTTAGGGTACCTTCCAACACAATGATGAGGATTTGGTTTTTAATTACCTGACTATTAAAGAGAGTTATAAACATGGATGAAAATTTGATTTACTCTTTGGTGTATGCTTGGTTGTGGTTATAATTTATGAATTCACATGCAATCATAAAGGAAAAATCAGTTTTTGTAACATGTTTGAAGGAAGGAACTCAAATGAACGCTACAACCTTGTGAGATTTGAGCCTAAACGTTTATTTGGAGAGTTAATAATCTGTGCATCATTGTTTTCTAAAGTCGTTGCATGATTTCATTATTCTTTGCTTGGTTGCTACTTAGAAGGAACTCATGCCTATTTCATCCAAAGCATGCTATTGATTTGCATAACACATATTCAAGATGAAGTTGTGTAGTGACCACCAAAGCCAAATTGTCGTGCCCCTATTTCATTATGTGTTTAAGTTTAACCCCGTTGAGCCTTGTTCAACCTATGTTCTTTGTTAATCCACACTATCCTTACCTAGCCTAGTTTTAGAACCATCCATACCCTTGTTCTTGAAGCATAGTAAAGCATGACTTAAAATGAACTCCTTTTTTATCAATGTATTGCAGAAAGCAAGTGTGGGGGAAGTGATTCTTGTGTGTGTGTGTGTGCCAAAGTCCTTAATAAGGCACGGGTAAAAAAGAAAAAAAAAGAGTGAAAAGAAAAAAGTTTGTTAAAAAAGGGTCCAAAACGTTGAATTCGGCCCTAAGTGTTGCATGAATCTTCCCTTTGTATTTAAAAGTTGATTCTGCATTCTAAAGTGAATTCCAAGTGTCTATTTCATTGCTTTGCTTGCTATTGCTTTAAGAACGTTTGTTATTCCTATCCTTTCTTTATTAGCCATTACCCCCAAGCCCTTTTACAACCCTTGACTTCAATCTTGAGTGTTGTATGTTTCAATTTGTGGAGTTCGAAATTGGTATGAGCATATGGTGTCACTGGTTCTCATATCTAAGTAGTAGCATTCCATTCATGAGATCATATCCAAACATGCTTAATAACTCTAGAAAATTGCTTTCTTTGTTATAACATATGTGAGTCCTAGTCTTTCGTGTTTACATTAATCTTCTCACATATATTAGTGTAAGGTGTGTAGTCAGAAAATGTGTGTGAAAATAGAGAGTATCTTGTAAGAAATTGAGCAAATTCTCTAAGGCATGTTACTACATTCAAAACATCGTTTTAATTGGTTAATTTTGAACTAGTAAGTGGTGACTGTGATTAAGTATGTGCTCAAGTGTAAAGATGACCAAAATCTGTGGGAATGATGATTTTTAACATGTCATGTTTCATTAAAAATCCCTGAGGCAAATGTTGGAAGGTCTAGGTTGTGTTTTGTTTGTTTTGTTTCGTTTTGTTTCTATTGTTTTGCTCGAGGACTAGCAAAAGCTAAGTGTGGGAGAATTTAATAGGAGCATATTTATGCGACTGAGTTAGCTTGTTCTCATGCATTTATGTTATTATTTCTTAGTTAATTATGTATTTTAAGCTATTTTCGTGTGTTTGTAGGTCCATAGGCCTTATAAAGCAATAAGATGCATATTGGTGCATTTTGGAGCAGTTTTGGGCTTGGAATAGATAACACATGCATGGAGCAAGGTGGATGGACGAAATTGAAGACTAAAGAGGCTAGGAATGTGTTAAAGAGAAAGAACAATTAATGTAAAATGGACAAAGAGCTCAGCCACAAAAGAGTGTCACTCCATCATTCACCTTTCCATTATTGCCGTGCACCACCATGGCACTCCCTTTGGATTCCTATGTCGTGCATCATCATCCATGTTCCCTCCATTGACTCATTTGTTGCATCATTCCACTTCCTTTCCTTTGTCTACCATGTGCACAATATCCTTTCACCTCCTTGCACTCATTGATTCACCACTTACACGCCTTTCCACCCATGCCATGCATAATCACCCTTGTCCCCTTAATTATTTCAGATTTCATGCATCATTACATTGAATCATTGCACTTAATTGCTACACCATTCCTTGTTCCCTCCATCATTTCAGATTTCATGCATCATTACATTGAATCATTCCACTCAATTGCTACACCATTCCTTGTTCGCTCCATCATTTCAGATTCATGCATCATTACATTGAATCATTGCACTCAATTGCTACACCATTCCTTGTTCCCTCAATCATTTCAGATTTCATGCATTACATTGAATCATTGCACTTAATTGCTACACCATTCCTTGTTCCCTCCATCATTTCAGATTTCATGCATCATTGCACTCAATTGCTACACCACTCCATGTTCCCCTCCATTGCCATGCACTTCCTCTATAAAAGGAAGTGTGTGTAACATAAATTGAGTTTAGTTTTTGCTTGATCATTCATCCCCATTTCAATACGATCTTCACCCAAACACATCCATTCATCTTCACATCCATTCCTCCATACAAACAAACCTTCAAATACTCACCAACACCTTGTGACGTAGCAAAGGAAGGGAAGGAAAGTGCTTAGACGTGCTTGCTGTCCAACTTGGATCGTTGGAGCGTTTAGGTGTTTTCTTTCTTTTGTTTCTAATGTTTAAATTCATTTCCTTTCGTTTTGTTGTGAATATGAATGGCTAAACCCCTCTTAGCTAGGAGTGACTTCAAAGCCATGATTATGTGTGTAATATGATTTGATAAATTCCAGTTATGAACTCTCGAATCGTGAAAGAAATTGGCTTAACTATTTGATTGATAACTTATTTGTATTTGTTAATTAAGGGTCGACACTTAATTGGCATGCATAAATCCGTTGCTAGAATATAAGGAAGTTTCACATAATCGTTACAAACTTATATTCACATGTAGTGAACGTCGCTTATAAACGATCGTGTTAAGTTTAATTCCTAGCATGAGTGACATGATGTCATAGTTGCAAGTGTTTTGTCAATGCTTTTGATTTTCATTAAACGTAATGATCTTTGATTGTATCTCTATTATGATGTCATGTAGGGAACTTTTGAAGAATGTTTTGGGTTGTCGAATGATGTCATCCAATCCAATAAAACAAGGAAAATCTGAGAGTTAACTAGTGATGTCACGGTTAATTTGGAGTATTGTCGTTCATAATTCAATGAAGTAGTAACTGGAAATCAAGTTATTTGCATACATGTCATGTGTGGAGAAAAAGCCTCTAGCTATCCCATCCATCATCTTATTTCTCACATTTGTTTTACAATCTGTCTAGTTTTTCATACTTGTTTGTTTGTTTCAACTTCGTCCAAAACTCAATCCCCCTTTACATTAGTGTGTCTAATTAGTTAGAATTTGTTTTAATTTGTGTTTTTAAATGTTTTGATTCAAGTAAAAGTCAATTTTTGTCCAAAGTCATTCCTAGTGTCTAGTTTAAGTTTATTTAGTTGTTTTAATCTGTTTTGAGTATTTTAAGTTTGCTTTGAGTCTTGTGAGTCTTGTTAAGTATTTTTAAGTTTAGTTTTATGTTTTTGAGTCAGTTTAGAGGTTATTAGCAAGCCCTCCTAATCCCCGGTCCAGAACGATCTCTACTTATACTTATACTACAATTGTCAAAAGAGGGTTAAATTTGTGTGTTAAGTTAATTTTCGCACCAGTACGTCACTAGGGCTCTAGTTGGTATGGTACTATGACTCTCTATGGGAAGGTAGGAGAATGCGGTAGGGCGACACCGTTATAGTTGGACTTTCTTTAATGATTAGCAGATTTTCAGTAGGAGTTATTGCTTTGGATTCTTTTCATAGAACTCTTTCATTCTAGTTTTTATCTTGATGCGCTTCTTTCTTCTATATCTTTCATCTTTATATGGTCCCAAATAACCTATCATTTATGGGTACCCCGCATCTACCAAATAATATTTTCCTGAAAACTAAAAGTTTTGTTTTGTATTGTAATAATTATACAAAGCAAGTATGTAAAATGTTATTGTGACAACCCGTCCCTAGTTCTATGATTTTTAAATTTTAAAAATGTGAATTTACGAAAATGCCCTAGGGCGAAAGCTTGACTTCCGTTGACCATTGGTTAGAGAGACGTATGACTTATTCTTGTAGCATATCCTCGTAGTACTCGTTGGTATGAACGTATAGGCAAAAGTCGTTTGCAAGTCTGGATTATAACGGTATAGTTACGGACTTTTGAAATTGGTTACTTGTTAGTTTAATTTTGAACTCCCACCAGGTGGGAACAGTGGACCAATTAAATTAAAGGGACAAGGAATTAATTAGACGAGGGGGGAGAGGGCAACAACCCAATGAAAAATCATAAAAAATAATGAGGAAAATGGGGAAGGAGAGGCTGCCCAATGGCAGCAGAAGAGAGGGGAGGAAGACAGCACAGGAGGGGGAATGCCCACTCAGAAGAAAACGAAAGGAGGGGAAAGGAAAAAGGGGGAGAAGGAGAGGAACCAGCTAGATTCCCCTTCGACCTGCACCCCTCGACTCGTTTCTACCATAATTTCTGATTGTTTTCCATCGGATTTTCCACGAATTGGACCTAGCCACCATTCTCAAACATCATCTACCCCTTCCCTTTTCCTACCACACCTCAAATTTCAAGAGATTTGGGCTTGAAATTGGGAAAAATTGCACCGGTGGGTGCGACGGTTCTTGGCCGAGATTCACCAAATTTTGAAATGATTTCATCTAATTACCATCACCTTTAGACTCCCCTTGAGGCCTAGAACAAAGCCCAAGCAATGGTTGAGGCGTCGGAGTGAGTATGGAGGTCGAATTGAAGCACACCATTTTCTAGGGTTTCGGTGGGTTTGAGCAAAATTGGAGCTTTTCCCAGCCAAAATGGACTTGGACACAGGTATAAAGTTTACTCTACTCATTGAGATCTTCATTCCTGTAAATTTTGATAATTTTTGGAAATAGTTGGATATTTCGGCGAGTCCGGCCGGCTGACCGCTACCCACGGCGGAGCGTGCGACGGCGCATGGCCAGGGGACCGTCAATGTTATCCTTACGCTAAATTAGATGTCTTGAGTTTATTTTTGTAAATTGTATATCGTAGGTTGATCGTTTGGACCTAAACTCATTAGGATACGTTACTTGGTAAAGATATGAATCGATGATCCGACTGTTGGATCATCACCAAACTTTAGTATGTTATAGTATATAATATTTGAGAACCATAGGAACTTACGGATTCGGAATCCGATATAAGGATCTTCCCGAATTGGATTTGTAAGTTCATAAAATAAAAGGTTAACCACCACTTAGTTTTGGCAATTGGCGGAGATTCGACCATTGGATTGTAATGGAACTTTTGGATGTTGTCCTAGAAATATAATGTGGATCTTTCAAAGCACCAGACCGGAAATCTGTGATGTAGATCTTCATAATTGAATTACGTAGGATGTGTTTTATGTAAATTGTGTGTTTTATCGGTATGAACTCTGAGATGTGATTTGATAATTGGTCATAGGCGATGATGGTTCTTGATATCTCGATATGCATGCTAGGGAGTCGTAGTGCGGACCTCAGGTCAGTGAGTCTTTTCCTTTCTATCATATATATATATATATATATATATATATATATATATATATATATATATATACACGATTGATAATTCCTCAAACGGTTATAAACTGATTATTGCACATAATTACTGTAAATGCTTTGAAGTACTAATGTGAACTACAAATGGCTTGATCCCTGTTTAGGGTACGTAGGCAGTCTAACGAGACGTTAGATGCAGCCATACAAGAAGTGAGATTAAATACTTGAGACAACAGCCTGGTTTAGGAAATTGAGTAATGTAAGGAACATTGGTGGAAAATGTGAGATTTAACCTTATAAATTGGTGGTTAAATGTTAGTCATAAATCAATGTGTGAAGAATCAAGAATTTGAAGTAAGGAAACGTAAGTAATGATAGTTAATTAAACTAGCGTCTAGTTGGGTTTATCATCGATAATTATTGTCGAAAATAAATTATTGTCGATAATTACTTTCGAAGCAACAGACCGGAAATCTGTGATGTAGATCTTCATAATTGAATTACGTAGGATGTGTTTTATGTAAATTGTGTGTTTTATCGGTATGAACTCTGAGATGTGATTTGATAATTGGTCATAGGCGATGATGGTTCTTGATATCTCGATATGCATGCTAGGGAGTCGTAGTGCGGACCTCAGGTCAGTGAGTCTTTTCCTTTCTATCGTATATATATATACACGATTGATAATTTTTCAAACGGTTATAAACTAATTATTGCACATAATTACTGTAAATGCTTTGAAGTACTAATGTGAACTACAAATGGCTTGATCCCTGTTTAGGGTACGTAGGCAGTCTAACGAGACGTTAGATGCAGCCATACAAGAAGTGAGATTAAATACTTGAGACAACAGCCTGGTTTAGGAAATTGAGTAATGTAAGGAACATTGGTGGAAAATGTGAGATTTAACCTTATAAATTGGTGGTTAAATGTTAGTCATAAATCAATGTGTGAAGAATCAAGAATTTGAAGTAAGGAAACGTAAGTAATGATAGTTAACGCAGGGCTATCAGGTGAGTTTATGGTATTAGTTGAAATGATGGAGTTATGGCATGACTACATGTAGGTTTTAGGCAACTCCAACATTGTCGTAAAGGTTGCCCATGAGTCGTATATGTTACAATAGATGCAGTTAAAGTTCATAAACCTACACCCGGGTGTTAGTGCTCCCGCCCGTGGCCAGGGCACAGTCCTTCACATGATGTTCACCTCTCGCACCTTATGCTCACCTTGGATCCAAGGTAGGTGCACAGTCCTGTCGTACAGATCACTTTAGGTGGTTCCAACTCATAGGTGACCCGCGATTATTCACACAGTCTTCACGTGATCGTAGTACTTGAGAGTATTTATTTATACCCAGTCCCGTCGTACATACCACTTTAGGTGGTTCCGACTCGTGTGCAGGTATACTTATGAGATAGTATATGTGATGAGATATGGATACGTTGTACAAGTCACTATAGGTGACTCTGACTTATGAGCTAGCATATGTGATAAGATATGGATAAGTCGTACAGGTCACTATAGTTGACTCCGACTTATGAGCTAGCATATGTGATGAGATATGGATAAGTCGTACATGTCACTATAGGTGACTCCCGACTTATGAGCTAGCACTGATTGATGAGATATGGTTGTAGTTGTACAGGTCACCGTAGGTGACTCTAATTGGAGTGCTAGTATGGATTATTAAGCACTTGATTAATTATATTGCTAATGAAATCCTGTGATGTGGTATACTTCTGGATTAATGTTAGTATACTTTTGATTTCATGTTTATCCGTAGTATGATTTTTTGGAAGCTAAATAGGTGTTACGGTGAGGGATTATATCGTTTAGAGGGTCTTTATTAAAGCTTTATTTCTGGCCACTCACTCTTGTTTTATCCCTCCAGGTCTAGTAGCAGAACTTTCGTATCGACGAGGATTCATGGCAAGTCTTTGTATTGGAGATTACCTTCGATGGTATGCTTTTCAATCCACTCTACTGTACTTTACTTATGCTCTAACTTCATGTGTGCAATGGGTTCATTCCCGCTCACAGTGCACTCTTATATTTAGGCACTTTTAGGTTTAAATTTATTCACATTTTTCCACATCATCATACTTTATGGCTTCGACACCTGGAAGCACAGCTCGAGTCGAAGTCCTAGTGGACATTCTGGGTCGGGGTGTGTTAGCTTAGTATCAGAGCATTAGTTGGGCAGTATTACGTTCATCACACGCATGATGTAAGCATTCTTGGTTCTCGAGTCTAATGTTTGAATCTTACCATCTCGTCGAATATAAAAAATAGGTTTGTTGTTCCTAAGTTTTGATCAAAATTGATGACTTGTCGATCATTAGAAGATCATTTTGGGCGAGTGTCTCTAGATTATAATCAATGAACTTTTCTGCCAAGGAAAGGTGTGGAATTGAGACTAGTTGATAGCCGTAACGTGGGGTTATTGTATCACTATTGGTGTATCGCCAAAGATTTATGGATCAATCTCATCACTATTGTTAACCGTCATTATTAAACCTTTTGAGAGTAGAAATCAAAAATAGTTTTGATTCCTTGGTGATATCCGGGAGAATACCACCATTCCATTTTTCGTACCATGTTAGTTTTCTTGCATCTTTTCGGACAAACCCTATTTTAAATTGGTGGTCTATGTAATAAACTTTTGAAACTCAGAGTATTCTAGTGAAACATGTTAAATCCATAGTAGTCTCATCAATGTATAGAACCATTTGGAATGAACTATTTTATCTGTGATTTAAAGTTAGCAATTATCATCTTTGCTTGGAAATCGAATAACATTTCTCTATGAAGAACGTGTCCAAAGTCTTTATCAACCTTAGAACTTCTTAAATACACTCACTTTTTGGAACGGTCTAAGTTCGGACAGTGGCAGTAGAAGAATTTAATTAGCAACTATTAGTACACTATCGTGTATCTTCCGGTTGTACGGAAAGGACATATTTACTTTTGAACACTTTCAGCTAGTCCCATTCTATTTTAGTTGGAAAAAAAAAATATTGATATGGAGTTACCTTTAACCTATCAAAAAAATGGTTTGAATGATTATAATCATTTGTTAAATGAATAAAGTTGGGAAGTATCATTATACACTCTCAATTCGAAGTATTTTGTATGTGTAGAGAAAGCGAAAATCAATAATCGTGATGCTGAACCAATGTTACGCTCATGTGGTGTTCCAATTAGTGGTATTTATACTTCATCATATGGCGTGTTTCACTTCTTACCAAATAATTTTATCATTATTCTTCCACCATTAGTATTGAACCTTTTGAGATTGGAAATTTCAGCTAGTTTTCATTTTTTTGATAGTATCTGCTAGAATATCACCTATTAGAATTCCTGCGAAGTCTATTCTTGTCAAGACTCTAGAACTGTCTTGCGCAACGATGGTTCAAAAGTAGTAGCTGATAGACGCATATTTATGCGACTTAGTTAACTAGTTTTCTTGCATTTACGTTATTAGTTCTTAGTTATTTTAGTACTTTAAGCCATTTTCGTGTGTTTGTAGGTCCAAAGGGCTAAGGTAGCAAGAAAGTGCATTTTGGAGCAGTTTTGAGCTTGGAATGGATTACATATGATATGAGCAAGATGGATGGACGAATTTGAAGACAAAAGAGGCTAAGAACATGCTAAAAATCTGGTGAAACAAATACAAGTTGTAAGAAGGGATAAATTTCTAGAAGGATTGGCCAAAACTTCACTCAAAACACATCAATGCCGTGGCTTTTACTTCCACCTCCACCAGAAATTTAAGTAATGATGCAATGCTTAACTCACCATGACATGTGAGTGGATGATGCAATGCTTAGCTCACCATGACATGTGAGTGGATGATGCAATGCTTAGCTAACCATGACATGTGAGTGGATGACTCAATACCTAACCCACCAACAATTCCCACCCTTTGCCATGCTCACCTACTCAATTCCACCAACATTTTGTGTTAAACAAGTCCATCCTCTTCCTATAAATACCATGGCATCAACCTCATTCAAATCATCCAGAAATTAACCATTCTCCAATCCTTTCCTTGCCTCTCCTACATATCTAAACCCCTTCCCATCCATTCCTCCAAATAACCAACCCTTCAACATCATTCCAACCTTGTTGTTGCGGCAAAGAGAAGGAGAAAAGTCCTTAGACGCACTTGCTATCCAACATGGATCGTTGGAACGTTTAGGTGCTTTCTTTCCTTTGTTTTTCAATGTTTAAATTTGTTTATCTTTGTTTTGTAATAATGAGGAACTAAACCCCCCTTGGCTAGGGGGGGATTCGAAACCATGTTAATGCTTGCAATATGATTTGATTACTTTTAATTGCGTTTCATAAGTTATGAATTCGATTTACTTATCTATTTGATTGATAACATGTTTATGTATGTTGATTAGGGATGCATACTTAGTTTGCATGCATAAATATGATGCTAGAGTATAAGGGAATTTCACCTAATCGTTATGAACTTATATTCATGAGTAGTAAAAGTCGCTAGTCACGATTGTGTTAAGTAAATCCTTGGCATAAGTTTCATGCAAATCATAGTAACGAGTGCCTCGTCAATGCTTATGTTTTTCATAGAACTTAATGATTCTTGCTTGTATCCCTATTATGCAATTCATGTAGGGAACTTGTAGGGAATGTTTTGGGTTGTCGTATGCAATCATCCAACCCAATAACTTGTGGAAAAACTGAGGGTTAATTAGTGCAATTCACGGTTAATTTGGG
Source organism: Malus domestica (assembly GCF_042453785.1). Taxonomy (NCBI): domain Eukaryota; kingdom Viridiplantae; phylum Streptophyta; class Magnoliopsida; order Rosales; family Rosaceae; genus Malus; species Malus domestica. Next base: position 28,029,919 of record NC_091673.1, read on the forward strand.
GCGTTGAGAATTAATAAGTTATTGAAATGCAATTGGAAATCATTTTGTATGCAAGCAAGACATGTGTGGAGAAGAACCCCTTAGCTAGCCTTCCATTATCCATTCAACCCAAATTTGTTTAAAATCTATTTAAGTTTTTAGTTTATTCGTTTTTACTTTCAACTTCACCAAACTCAAATCCCCCTTTTACTTTCTTGTTTTAAAATCTTTTGTTTACATTTTTAACTTTGTTTTTATGTTTTTAAATTAGTTTTCAAGTGATTTAGCAATCCCTCCTAATCCCCGGTTTAGAACGATCCCTACTTACATCTATACTACAATTGTCAAAAAGAGGGTTAAATTTGTGTGCTTATATATTTCGCATCAGTAGCAATCGACGGAAGCACATTTTGGGGAAATTACTTTTGGTCCCTGGTAGTTTTAATAATTTTTATGTTACTTTTCAATCATCAAGAAACCTTGTTAGTTCATTCTTAAATTCGACCTCCCTACTTCTTGGACTAAGGTAATAACGGAATTGTCTAGCATTCCGGCGTAATCATCTTTTTTTTTATTATCTTATTTTTGAAATTTTTCGACTCTTTAATATTTTAGTGCGTGTCAGTTATGGTTGTACTCTTAGTTTTACCTCATGCTGTTAAAAATAATTGGGTTGATTTTGAGTCACTAGTATATTCCTCATATCATTTAGGAGGTTGATAAGTTGTCCGGGAGGACCGTTTAGACATTGACATAGCATAATTAATCCAGATACCTTGTACTCTAGATTTTTGAACTTGTCTTCACGCTCAAATTCTTGGGTGTCCTGTTAGCCTCATCTACATGATTTCATGCTTGATTAGTGAGGAATTCATAATAGATCGATTTGGCGGGCGCGTGCGCCAGTGATCAAAACCCCATGAGAGAGCAACAACCTTTCCAGACAAGTGCAATAGTTATTTATTTGCTTTATGAAAGAGAGATTTGGGCTTATGAATCTGTCGAGCCTTTTTGGGTATATTGGTCACTTAAGTTTCCAGAAAGTAACACCTTAGGGCCCATGAAAGCGGTGTTTTGGGTGTCGATTATTTTTGAGGAAAATCATTTTACCATCTATTATATAGCATTATTATACCTATAAACATAAGGAAGGTTGAGCTTGAAAGTATGAAAGAGGAATAATTACATTCCGATCGCGACAGAATGACATTCTCTATTATGCTACCGCTCTAGCTTGATTTCCACTTTCCATGTATGTATATATATACTTTTTCCTATCTTCTGAAGTACATTACGTTTAGCTAATGATTTCAATTTCAGGGACGAAATTTTTTAAGGTGGGTAGATTGTGACAACCCGTCCCTAGTTCTACGATTTTTAAATTTTCAAAATATGAATTTACAAAAATACCCTAGAGTCGAACGCTTGACTTCCATTGACCATTGGTTAGAGAGATTTATGACTTATTCTTGTAGCATATCCTCATAGTACTCGTTGGTACGAACGCATAGGTGAAAGCCGTTTGCAAGTCTAGATTATAACAGTATAGTTACGGACATTTGAAATTGGTTACTTGTTAGTTTAATTTTGAACTCCCACCAAGTGGGAATAGTGGACCAATTAAATTAAAGGGACAAGGAACCAATTAGAAGAGGGGGGAGAGGGCAACAACCCAATGAAAAATCATAAAAAATAATGAGGAAAAGGGGGAAGGAGAGGCTGCCCAATGGCAGCAGAAGACAGGGGAGGAAGAGAGCACAGGAAGAGGAATGCCAATCAGAAGAAAGGGAAATGAGGGGAAATGAGGAAGGGGGAGAATGAGAGGAACTAGCTGGGTTCCCCTTCGACCTGCACCCCTTGACCCGTTTCTACCATAATTTCGGATGGTTTTCCATCGAATTTTCCTCGAATTGGACCTAGCCACCATTCTCAAACATCATCTAGCCCTTCCCTCTTCCTACCACACCTCAAATTTCAAGAGATTTAGGCTTGAAATTGGGAAAAATCGCACCGGTGGGTCCGACGGTTCTTGGCCGAGATTCACCAAATTTTGAAATGATTTCATCTAATTACCATCACCTTTAGACTCCCCTTGAGGCCTAGAACAAAGCCCAAGCAATGGTTGAGGCGTCGGAGTGAGTATGGAAGTCGAATTGAAGCACATCATTTTCTAGGGTTCCGGCGGGTTTGAGCAAAATTGGAGCTTTTCCCGGACAAATTGAACTTGGCCACAGGTATAAAGTTTACTCTGCTCATAGGGATTTCATTCTTGTAAGTTTTGACAATTTTTGGAAATAGTTGGATTTTCAGGAGAGTCGGGGTGGCCGACTGCCACCCGCGACGGAAGGTGTGGCGGCGCGTGGCCAGGGGACCGTTGATGTTATCCTTAGGCTAAATTAGATGTCTTGAGTTCAGTTTTGGCAATTGTATATTATAGGTTGATCGTTTGGACCAAAACTCATTAGGATACGTTACTTGGTAAAGATATAAATCAACGATTCTACCATTGGATCGTCACCAAACTTTAGTATGTTATAGTATATAATATTTGAGGACTATAGGAACTTACAGATCGGGAATCCGATATACGGATCTTCCTGAAGTGGATTTGTAAGTTCATAAAATAAAAGGTTAACCACCACTTAGTTTTGGCAATTGGCGGAGATCCGACCGTTGGATCGTAATGGAACTTTAGGATGTTGTCCTAGAAATATAATGTGTATCTTTCGAAGCAACAGACCGGAAATCCGTGATGCAGATCTTCTGAATTGAATTACGTAGGGATGTGTTTTATGTAAATTGCGTGTTTTATCAGTATGAACTCTAAGATGTGATTTGATAATTGGTCATAGGCGATAATGGTTCGTGATATCTCGATATGCGTTCTAGGGAGTCGTAGCGCAGACCTTAGGTGAGTGAGTCTTTTCCTTTCTATCATATATATATTATATATATATATATATATATATATATATATATATATACAGAGAGCTTAAGGGGAGGGATCCCCATTTTTTGAAAAAAATGGGGATTAGGTGTGGGGCCCACTTCACATCTAATTTCAACGATCCGAACCGTCTATTTTGTTAGTCTCGATTCATAGATCATCTTTGCAAAATATTTGCTAAATTGGAAATGTTTAAGACATCTAATTGGGTTCAAGGAAATGAACGAATACTTTGTTATATAAGAAAATATGAAATTTGATATTGATAATTAAATAGGCAAATGGTTTCGGATTGAATTGAATTTTTGCAAGGATGATCTATGAATCGAGACTAACAAAATAGACAGTTCGGATCGTTGAAATTAGATGTGAAGTGGGCCCCACACCTAATCCCCATTTTTTTCAAAAAATGGGGATCCCTCCCCTTAAGCTCTCTGTATATATATATATATATATATATATATATATATATATATATATATAAATGATTGGTAATTCCTCAAACAGTTATAAACTGATTATTGCACATAATTACTATAAATGCTTTGATGTACCAATGTGAACTATGAATGGTTTGATCCCTATTTATGGTATGTAGGCAGTCTAACGAGATGTTAGATGCAGCCATACAAGACGTGAGATTAAATAATTGAGACAATAGCCTAGTTTAGGAAATTGTGTAATGTAAGGAACATTGGTGGAAAATGTGAAATTTAACCTTATAAATCGGTGGTTAAATGTTAGTCATAAATCGATGTGTGAAGAATCAAGAATTTGAAGTAAGGAAACGTAAGTAATGATAGTTAATTAAACTAGTGTCTAGTTGGGCTTATCACCGATAATTATTCTCGAAAATAAATAGTTCGGGAGTAGGGCGTTACAGCTTTTGCATTTTGATGCCATAATATATATATATATATATATATGTATGTATGTATGTATGTATATAATTGAAAATGCTATAACATGGTTGAGTATTAGATTGCATCATGGTTTATCTATATGTATATTACCTACACATAATTATTGTAAATGCTTTAAAGTGCTAAGACGAACGCAGGGCACCCAGGTAAGTTCAGGTGAGTTTATGGTATTAGTTGAAATGATGGAGTTATGGCATGACTACATGTATGTTTTAGGCAACTCCGACATTGTTGTACAAGTTGCCCATGAGTCATATATGTTACAATAGATGCAGTTAGAGCTCATAAACCTGCACCCCGGTGTTAGTGTTCCCGCCCATGGCTAGGGCACAGTCCTTCACGTGATGTTCACCTCCCATACCTTACGGTCACCTTGGATCCAAGGTAGGTGCACAGTCCTGTCGTACATACCACTTTTGGTGGTTCCGACTCGTAGGTGACCCGCGATTATTCGCACAGTCTTCACGTGATCGTAGCACTTGAGCGTATTTATTTACACCCAGTCCCGTCATACAGGTCGCTATAGGTGATTCCGACTTATGAGCTAGCATTGATTGATGAGATATGGTTGTAGTTGTATAGGTCACCGTAGGTGACTCCGACTGCCGTGCTAGTATGGGTTATTAAGCACTTGATTAATTATATTGCTAATGAAATCATGTGATGTGGTATACTTCTGGATTAATGTTAGTATACTTTTGATTTCATGTTTATCCGTAGTATGATTTTCTGGAAGCTAAACAGGTGTTACGGTGATATATCGTTTAGAGGGTCTTTATTAAAGCTTTATTTCTGGCCACTCACTCTTGTTTTTATCCTTCCAGGTCTAATAGTAGAACTTTCGTATCGATGAGGATTCGTGGCAAATCATTGTATTGGAGATTACCTTCGATGATATGATTTTCAATCCACTCTACTGTACTTTACTTATGCTCTGACGTCACGTGTGAAATGGGTTCATTCTCGCTCACGGCACACTCTTGTATTTAGGCGCTTTTAGGTTTAAATTTATTCACATTTTTCCACATCATCATAGTTTATGGCTTCGTCACCTTCCAGGTGTCGGCCAACACAGCTCGACTCGAAGTCCTAGTGGACATTCCGGGTCAGAGTGTGTGAGTTATACTAAGTATAAAGATTACCATTTATGGCACCAATACAATCCTAAAAATAATGAGGATTTACAGTTGCTAACTATTGCGTATTCGCAGAGTTTGCAATTAGTTGCTTCTGCATACGAGTCATACCGATTAACGAATAAATAACGGTAATTTGAATAATGGTGTACGTAATCTATTAAAAAAAAACAAAAACAAAAGCTAAGAAGGCAACCAAACCTGCCATGTGAAGCGTTTCCCATCCATGTCGATTTCAAAATCTACAAATGAAACAGAAGCTTGTAGTTAACTTCTAGGAAATCCCTTAGATATAACAGTATTGATATTACAGAATAGGACTTACCAATAGGGATGGGCAATGGTTATGGTGGGTGGGTAACCACAATTATTTACCTATAACCGTTTATGCGGATAACCGTTTACCCATTGGGTAATTACATAAATGGTTATACCCATAACCATAACCGTTTATAAACGGTTATCCATACCCATAACCGTGTACCCATTTAACCATAACCATAACCATTTACCCATTTAACCATAACCATAACCATTTACCCGTTTTTTCGCCCGTTTATCCTTTTGTACCCATTTACCCTTTTTTCGCCCGTCTACATTATTTTTTTTAACAATTTAAAAATTACAAAAGAAAAATTTGTCATAATTTTCATTTTCTGACAATTAAACACCATTATAAGTACATTTAACATACATTTCCCTATTTTAATCATTTAAGTCCTCATATAATTCCAATAATTGAAATAATAGTTTACGAAAGATCCCAAGCAAGTCTTTAATTATAATCCATATGATTAAAAAGCAAAGCTTCTAAAAACAAAAAGTAGCCATTATCTTGAATACTAGATTTCAAAGCTCCAAAATATTCCGAAACTAAACACTTTCAAACACGTTCAATCACAAAGTATCATCGACTCGTTGTCACCAAATGAGGCCTACAAAAGAAATGTATAATTGAATTAGTATGCATAAATTGAATGAGTATCACCAATAATTCCAAAGTAAAAAACAAAAATATAGATTAGTTTTTACCACATTCACATCAGTATCATCACCGAATGAAGAATCTTCAACACGAGTAGAGTTTGAATCTGGTTCAATAGTAATTAGGCTAAAATAGTAAATTTTTAAACATGTACATAATTTATATGAAATTTTACAGTAAGTACCTCGCATCTGACCTCACAACTAATCTCGAGAACACATGAGTGCTTCCACTGTGCTTGAATGAAGTCGGCTACGGTGTGGACTAATAATCCTACCACCAGTACTAAATGAAGACTCTGAAGCTACTGTAGATACAGGAATAGCCAAAATATCTCAAGCTATTTGAAGCAAAATAGGATATTTAATCCCATTTGTCTTCCACCACGACAATATATCAAAATCTTGAGTCCTAGGCAAGACTTTCTCCCCCAAATGCTGCCAGACAACTGAGGTTCTTTTTCTCTTCCTACCAGTGTCATCAAAACTTGATTCACTTAGGTCCAATTCTTGATAAGATTAATTGGTTCAATATCGTGGTTCTCGCTTGGAGTCTCCATCGCGAATGACATAGCCAACTAACAGCACTCCGAAAAACACTATTGCTATGCCAACAACTGTAATTGCAATCTTCACTTTTCAGCTGTTTTCTCCTTCATTGTTGACTGATTAAGTAAAGCAGACAAATTTAAAATGGAGCAAGCAGAAAAAAAAAATAGCAGGGTCAGTTCAACTTTGCGAGAAACAAAACTACTTCTTATTGAAACATGTTGAAAAACAATAGTTGAACTACAGGTGACATAAAGTATAAACATGTATCACAGGAAATACGTATCAAAACTAGAAACGAAAAAGGTTACCAAACGGTCTTCCTATATTAACTTGAGGGTACACGAAATTGAATTAAGTCGAATCAACCATCAGGTGATTTTAAGAAACATGTTAAGCGGTACATGAAATTTTAAGAAGAAAATCACATGACTAACAGTCACATAGCAACCATCAGGTGAATCAAGTCGAATCAACAAGGTTTGGAACAAGATGAGAGTACAACTAAACTAAAAATCTCTCCAGAAATTGAATTACTTCAGACATCTAAACTAAAAATCAACCAACATTTTTAATAAAATCAAGAACAATGCAAATTTTTAATAAAATCAAGAACAATGCCTAATCAAGACTATATTTCACAAACCCTAAATCTCAAACCCTAAATTAATTCGAAAATTTACCTGATGTGGGTATGGCCGGATTTTGAGGTGAGGAGGTTGTCTGAGGTGAGGTCGAGGAAGGTGGTGAGGTTGTCTGAGTGAGGTCGCCGCGGTGTGGTCAAGTCGAAGTCGAGAGGCGCAGAGAGAGAGCGACGGAGAGAGAGAGCGACAGAGAGAGAGCGATGGAGAGAGACGGAGAGAGAGAGCGACGACGGAGAGAGAGAGACAAAGAGAGAGAGTGACGAAGTCGAGAGGCGGAGAGAGAGAGGGACGGAGTTGTAACTTATTCTTTGAGGGTTTTTAATTTTATTTTATTTTACATATATTAAATTAAATGGGTAAATGGATACCCGTTATAACCGTGAATATTACCCATAATCGATGGATACCCGTTATAACCGCGGATAATACCCATAACCGCCCATTTAAATTTCATGGATAAATGGTTATACCCATAACCGTTTATTTGTCTAAACGGTTACCCATAACCATAACCGTCAACTTTAAATGGGCGGGTAACCGCTGTTACCCATACCCATGGGTATTTTGCCCATCCCTACTTACCAGTAGGATAAAAGTCAATAATGCTGGAACTTTATTCAGCCATTAATTTCTGATAATCTTTAGGAATCGTATGAGCGCTACAAAAAGGAGAACATTTGTCTTATCTTTTATAGAACTTAACTTAGGAAGATCTAGGGATGGGTTTGGTACGGTTATCGTACCAAAACCCTCATACCAATTACCGTACCAAACTTTCGGTTTGACGAAATCTATTACCATTACTATACCAAACTTTTGATATAATGAAGTTCGGTATTGCCAAATAGTTCGGTTGGCATGGTATGGCAATGGTAATTGCCACTTTGTTTTGGGACAAAATCAGTTTTTGTTTTTTAACCCAATTCAAGGGCAAAACTTTTTTATTGTACCTTTATCTCATACATTGTAGCCTAAATTCATCTATTATTCATCATTCACAATTCACACACACAATAATTCAAATGATGCATCAAGATTTATGATGAAAAATTAAGCTTACAATCCAAATAGAAGTTACAAATCAAAACTAATAGAAGTTTGCAATCCAAATAGAAGTTTCAAACCAAATGAAAATTGAAACTAAACTTCAAAAAGTAAAATTCATCGATCAATTCTTCAAGTTTGAGATGTCAAAGCTTTTGGAGGAGGCATTGAACTTGTAGAAGATTGAGCTTGTGTCAAGCCTACATTACAAACAAAGAAAACATATTAGTAGCAAGAAGAACTAAAGTTGAAAACCATTTAACAACAAATTTACTAAAAAAATTAAAGCATATCTTACTTGTTTCCACTTCTTCTATTTCCTTGTAAAATTGAAGCATATCTTCCATTGGTTCCTTGTAGAAGTTTACTTCATCCGCCCTAAAAGGGTCTACAACCCTCCTCCCTACGCTAAATGCATTTTCACAAGCAACAGTAGAAGTGGGGATTGCAAAGATGTTTGTGAAAGAATTGGGAACTCATTTGTGTTTGATTTCCACCAATTCAAGAGATCAAAGCCACCAACAACAATGCTAATATAAGGAGCGACAAAGTACGTATCAACTTCATTGGATATCTCCAAAAGACGTTGCTCCCTCCTTTCGTGTATAAGCTCCTTCATCATTTCAATTTTGTTCTCATCACCCCCACAAGCTTGAATTATGTACTCCTCATTTAGTTCCACGTCTCCCAATGGAGCCCCAATGGTAGTAGAAGAACCCCTCCTATACTCATTATAAAAATCAAGCAAGCATTTTTTTAATCTCATTAAGCATCCAAGCTATCTTTCAATCATTCCATCCAAGTGTTTTGAGGCTAATGGTAATCATTTGAAGTTTATAAGAAGGGTCTAGAACTTGGCCAAGAAACATAAGTGGGTTCACATTCTCAAAACTTCCCCAATACTCGTTAAATTTATGCATCATTGTAGTAGCCACCCTTTGCAATGTAGGATTGGTAGACACATCAAAAGGCACATTTGACATCTTCTCCATCTTGAATAAGATAGCAAAATCCCTAAACTTATCCGATCTAACCGGTGAAGAATGAATGTACTTGACATAATTTCAAATCCCCTCAACCGACTTAACAAGCTCATTTAATCCACTCTTGACAACTAAATTTAAGATGTGACAAGAACACCTCATACTTACTCTTTGATTATGCATTGCTTCAAATAACTTAGACTTCTCCAACACATATAAATCCCACACACCGGCCGTAATCTTCTTCCTTATTTAGAATCTTCAACTGAGGTTAAGCCTCTTTCACCATATCAATGTACCCACTACCTTCAACCACCTTAAATGGTTGTTCATCATTAATGACAAACATCACAACCTTTAACTCAAGTTTTTTTTTGGTTAAAGGTGTGGGGGACCAATCCACCGCCCATAGACTCATTTGTTAAGACCGGTTGATTATTATCCACTTTCATATAAAGAGGTGAGTCTTTACAAGCTTTTCTAACGTGATGTTCTATGCTTGATGTCCCATTTTTCCCAGGATCGGTTAGAACCTCTTTTTTGCAATATGAGCAAATTGCAGGTGAATGTATTTTCCTTTACTCAAGGTTCTTTTCACTCTCTTAGCATGTAACCAACACTCCTATCGCAACCCACTTACATCTTCTTATTCATCGGGCACATCTCTCTTACCACTTCCCACACTTTCATTCATTTCTCCTTGATTTTTGTTGAGGTTGTGTTTAAGTGTTTGGGGTTGAGGTTGGTTGGGGTTGGGGTTGGGGTTAGGGTTGAGTGGTGGAAGGTGTACTAGTAGTAGAGCCACACAGAGATTGGCTTGTCCTAGACTTCATCTTGACCTAATACCGAAAATAAAACACAACATTATATCGTATACACATCATATCCAAATATAGTAGAAGCTAACCTTGATACATCAATTTAACAAATCAATTACACGGTTTACATGGTATCATCGCTGGAACAAGCATAAAAGCTTGACGGATTTGTCGATCTTGGTTTGATTGCTTCCTCTATTGTGATTGATTTTTGGTATATTGGTATATTGCTGATTTGTTTCTGATATTTGGGGTACTTTCTCTGTACTTCTCAGTCTGGTTCTTCAATCTTCAAATCGTGCCTACCAACTGTTTGTGGTTTGGTTTCTGTCAAGATTTCGTGTGTTTTCTTTACAATTTGCAACAATGGTGACAACTGCTCAGCTACAGATCTTACAATCTCCGATTACTTCTTTGATTTCATTTGTTTCAAGTTCGGTCAATGTGAAGTTGGATGAGACCAACTATTTAGCTTGGCATTTCCAAATGCAGCTTCTTTTTAAAGGTCATAGCATCATTGGTTTTGTTGATGGTTCAATGCCCTGTCCTGCTCAATTCAGTCAAGATTCCTTTGAAAGTTCAGCAATTTCGTCCGGTGATTCATCTACAAGGGTTCCAACTGATGATCACAGGATATGGAAGCTGCATGATAAAGCGTTAATGCAATTAATTACTGCAACTTTGTCTCCTGCTGCAGTTTCTTGTGTAATTGGAACTACTAGCTCTAAAGAACTGTGGAATCACCTCAAAGACCAATTTTCTACAGTCGCAAGAATGAGTATCTTTCAACTCAAATCTGAGCTTCAAACAATTAAGAAAGGTAATGATTTTGTCACATTATATTTGCAGAAAAATTAAAAAAGCAAGAGATTTATTGTCTGCTGCTGGTGTATTTTTTTATGATGATGACATTGTGATTCTTACGTTAAATAGGCTACCTGCTGAATTCAATACCATAAGATCTGTAATTAGGGGCCATGAGACGGTGATATCATTGAAAGATCTTCGTTCTCAATTACTTGCTAAAGAAAATTTGCTTGAGAAATGCTTGAATTCACCTGTGTTATCTACATTCATGGCACAAAGCAATAGTTTTCCTTCCAAGAATTAGTCCTTCTCTGGTTCTGGTACTAATCATAGCAGTTCTAATTCTGCTGGCTACAAGGCGTTCAACTACAACAATAAGGGTAGAAATCGGTTCAATTCCAACTTTACTCCGAAGTTGGCAACAACAAGACCTTTTATCTGAACCATGCTTCTGGAATTCTTGGTACCTCTCCACCAAGGCCTCAAAACTATGGTGTTCAGAATCAACCATGTCAGATTTGTGGGAAAAATAATCATTTGGCTTCTACTTGTCGGTTTAGAAATACAACCACATTTCAAGGCTGTCAAATTTGTGGTAAAAACAATCACCTTGCTGATACCTGCAGATATAGGAATGCAGTTGGTTCTTCAGGCTGTTAGATTTGTGGCAATCCTTATCATAGTGCAAAAACTTGTTTTCAGAAGACTTCTAACACACAAATGAATGCAATGCATGCTACTACTTCTCCATTTTCAGTACCATCTGCACCTGCACAGCAACAAGTTTAGCTTACTGACTCAGGTGCAAATAATCATATGACTTCCGAGTTAAGCAATCTTTCCTTAGTAACCCCTTATCCCACAAATGAAGTAGTCCAGATCGCTAATGGTGAAGGTTTAGCTATCTCTCATATTGGTTCTTCTCTCTTAACAACTCCAATGCAGCCTATAAAGCTCAATTCTGTCTTATATGTTCCAAAATTGTCACAAAACTTGTTGTCTGTGCATAGAATCTGTTTGGATTCAGGACAAAGCCATAGGGAAGACACTTTACAAAGGGCTGTGTAACAATGGATTGTATCCTATCATCTCATCGTGCTCTCTTCCAGTCAACAATAAAGGACAACCTGTAGCGTTTCTTGGCAAACAAGTCACTATCAGTATTTGGCATAAAAGGCTCGGTTATCCTTCAAATAAAATAGTTTCTCAGATGTTAAGCAATTCCAAAATTTCTTGTGTTGCTGATACTATCCCATCCCTGTGTCAAACTTGTCTAGAGGGTAAGTTTAGTAAACTACCATTCTCTCCTTTAGTTCCAAAGTCTATAAACCCATTTGGTATTGTTCATAGTGATGTGTGGGGCCTTGCTCCTTGTGTGTCTTTAGAGGGATTCAAGTATTATGTGACTTTCATTGATCATTGTACCAAGTATTGTTGGCTTTTTCCAATCTACAATAAAAGTGATGTTTTCCCAACTTTTGTGTCATTCTACAATTTATTTTCAATCAGTTTCATACATCCATAAAAGTCCTTCAAAGTGATGGTGGTGGTGAGTATATAAGTAAGGCATTTCAAAAAAGTTTCTTCTTGATAAAGGAGTAAGTCACCAGATGTCTTGCCCTCATACACCAGAACAAAATGGCACTGCAAAGAGAAAACATAGACACATAATTGAAACATCCATTACCTTGTTACAAGCTACTTCATTACCATCCTTGTTTTGGTCCTTTGCCTGTCAAACCTCAGTGTATTTGATTAATAGAATGCCATCATCAACATTAGATCATAAATCCCCATTTGAGTTGTTGCATAATTCTTTCCCTGAGATCCAACACTTGAAAGTGTTTGGGTGTTCCTGTTATCCTTGGTTAAGACCACTAGCACAAAACTAGAACCTAGAACAACAAAATATGTCTTATTGGGCTATGCCTCTAAGTATAAAGGGTATCTCTGCTATGATGTGTCTAGAAAGAAAGTTTATGTGTCAAGACATGTGATTTTTTTATGAAACTGAGTTTCCTTACAAGTCATTGGTTCTCAACTATCACTCTGTTGCTTCTGCACCATTACCATCACTCATCTCATCACCTATTCCAATACCAGATCAAAATAGTGTTCTTCTTTTACCAACAACTCAGACTCCATCCACTTTTGGTCTATCCCTTGATTCTCCAAACCCAAGTTCCGATGCTACAATAAGTTCTCTGTCAAATACTGATATGCATCAAGTCTCTCCCGAGCTCCATTCCATACCAGCTGCAGCTACAAGTTCACACTCAGAAGAATCAATCTCTACTCAATCCATTGGTGCAGCAATTACACAGCCCTTGCCTCCTACACTCCCTGTGGTCCCTGAATTCCAACCTAAACACCTACAAGTGGTTATATCTATACCACCAATGAATCTCCACCCTATGAAGACACGGTTAAAAAGTGGCATCTCCATTAAAATTGCTCTTTTAGCTGCTATACATGAACATGGAGGGGCTAATCTGAGTCAAGTTGAACCTGCCACATATAAGTCTGCATTAAAGTTCCCAGTATGGCATGAGGCTATGAAAGATGAGATTTCAGCATTGCATCATCAAGGTACATGGTCTCTGGTACCTCTACCAAGACATAAGAACTTAGTAGGCTGTAAATGGGTCTTTAAGATAAAAGAATGCTGATGGTTCTATTGGAAAGTATAAGGCTCGCCTCGTAGCTAAAAGGTTCAATCAAGAAGAAGGTATTGATTTTGGGGAAACTTTTAGTCCGGTTGTGAAGCCTACAACAGTAAGACTAGTTCTAGCTCTATCTGCACATTTTGGTTGGGCATTGCGGCAATTAGATGTGAAAAATGCCTTTCTCTACGGTATCTTGCAAGAGGAAGTTTACATGACTCAACCACCTAGCTTTGTTGATTTAAAGCATGAAGATTATGTGTGCAAGTTACATAAATCTTTATATGGATTAAAACAGGCACCAAAGGCCTGGAATGAGAGGTTTACTCGATTTCTCCCCTCATTGGGGTTCAAATCTACTTATGCAGATTCTTCACTATTTGTAAAAGTTGTTGACATCTCTGTGGTGATTTTACTCCTATATGTGGATGACATTATTATTACTGGCAGTGCAACACAAACAATTACTGAGGTCATTCATTCACTTACACGAGAGTTTGATATCAAAGATTTGGGACCTCTCCACTATTTCTTGGGGATTCAGATTTTGCAGAAGAATGATGGTTTATTTCTCTCTCAAGATAAGTATGTTACAAATTTGCTAACTAAGGTTGATATGCTACTGTCTAAACCATGTGCAACTCCATGTTTGCCATACAACAGGTTGCTTAAAGATGATGGCAAACCTTATAATAATCATGCCCTTTATCGAAGTTTAGTTGGAGCTTTACAGTACTTAATTTTCACTCGTCCTGACATTGCTTTTGCAGTGCATCAGGTTTGTCAGTTTATGCAAAATCCTATGGAGTCACATTTCATGGCAGTGAAACGAATTCTTAGGTACTTAAAAGCTACTCAAGGTTGTGGCATTCATTATATCAAGATTTCACTGGATATTACTGCATATAGCGATGCAGATTGGGCTGGGGATCCTAATGATAGGAGATCGACTACTGGAATGGTTGTATTTTTGGGATCTAATCCTATTTCGTGGTCATCTAAAAAGCAACAAACTGTTTCTTGCTCATCCACAGAAGTTGAGTATTGGGCTTTATCTACTACAACTGCTGAACTTGATTGGATTCAACAATTGTTTCATTTTCTGCAGATTCCAATTGTCAAAAAGCAACTTCTCTTCTGTGACAACTTATCTGCTATAGCACTGACCTTAGATCCTATTCAGCATCAACGTACAAAACACATAGAGGTTGATGTGCATTTTGTTCGCAAACGAGTAGCAAAACAGCAACTGCAGGTGCATTTTGTCTCTTCCAACGAGCAATTTGCTGATATAGTTACCAAAGGCTTGTCTGCTCCTTTTTTTCAGACTCATTGTGCCAATCTCAGGCTCACATTCTCTGCCTCTGAGCTTGTGGGGGGATGTTAGGAGTATTAAGATCCAATGGGTAGGAAAGGGACATGTGTCAAAAGATCATGAAGATAGTTATGTCGGTTATATTGTTACTTAGAGTGTAAGCTACAAAGTGTTAGAATATATAGCTTGTAACAAATCATTGTAACTAATAAGAAAAGATACAACAATTCTCAACAGTTTTCTCTCTCTAATATCTTCGATATTCTACTTCTCTTTCTATCTCTTTCTTCCTTCTTGCTTCTGTGACTACTTCTCTTTCTACGCCGAGTCGGAGAACGTAACCTAGAGAACAAGAGAGGTCGCTGGGAGAATGAGAGAGATCGTTAGGATTGAAGTTTTTTGGTTCTGCAAGGAGGCGTGCTGAAAGTTTTCTGGTTCTGCGAGAGGCATGTTGAAAGTATGAGGAAGGCAAGATAAAGGAGGGTAATGTTGGCAAATTGAAAAATTCATTAAAGATTTTACTGTTCATTCGTGTTTTTCAATAAGCTAGTTTTTTAAGCTGTTTTTTGCAACTTCAGGTTTTGGGTTTATTTTCATCCAAAACTTTGAAATAAAGCTGATTTGGAGTGTTTACCAAACACCAAAATCACCTTAGTACCAAACCACGGCTCGCTACAATTGTCACTTGATATTCTAGGGTCATGGTAGTGATCAAGTGATGCAGTTAGATTCATGGTCATCATCCCATGTTTGGGAGTTTTTGTTGCCATATGATCTCCATGTAACACAAGATTTGGTGATCATATATATCATTGTGTTTGGAACCAAATTCACAGTTCTCTACCAAGATTAATTATGGGCTCGACCTAAGGGAGAAGCCCCAAAATACTTGGAATATTTCCAAATAAGCCCAGCCCAAGGAAGGATGGCCAAGTCCTACCAGGAGTCAGCTCCATTGTAAACCTGGATAAAGTCAACTGAGTCCGAATATAATAGGGAGTCTTCAAATGTAGGTGATGCCTCAAGAATCAAGGAGCATTTACTGAGGATTAGAGATTGATTCTGGAAGATAATGAGGCTGGGTTCATAGTTATGTTAAAATAGGCCGAGGCCAACATAGAATGGAAGGTTTGAGGAATTATAATCCAAGTGGGATTCTACTTTGGCCATATGTGAAATTATTACTATATAATGGAAAAGGGAGTGCATCATTCAAGGCCCTTCAAATCAACACGAAAATCTGCCTTGCACAAACTCTCACTCTATGTGAAACTTCTCAAATATCTTAACAATTTTATTTTATTATTTTTCCTGCCAACACATCTTCAGTTTGGATAAACAGCACTGTGAAGGCAACATGCGACATCTTCAGTTTGGATAAATAGAACTAGAGCCATAAAATCAGGCAAAGCACCATCAGTTTGGATAAACAACATATGTTCGGTATGGGCTGACAAAGTGCAGGTACTTCCTGCAATTTGCAACCACTAGATCAATTCCAACCATTTCTAACACAAAAAAATTTTATGGTTGCAAGCAACCATTTCTTATATGATAATTGGAAAACTTTTACATACACCGTACTTTTATCCAAAAGTGTTACATCACTTTAAAGCTAATGGAGCAATGCTTTCCTTTTTCAAATTTTAAACCAAAGTTAGTCTATAATATAGATCACTTATAGTTAACAATTACATGAATCTATATCTATATTATTAAGAGAAGAGAGCTTGTCAACTTTTTGCTCCATTTTCTTCCAATTTTACCCTCACTTTTGAATACACAATGTTCACATGAGGAGGGCAAAATAGTAACTTTAGAACTTTTTCCCATTTTCTTCCAATTTTGCCCTCACTTTTGAATGCACAATGTTGACATGAGGAGGGCAAAATAGTAATTTTATATCTTTTGAACTTTTTCCCCTTTTTTTCTTATTTTGCCCTCACTTTTGATACACAATATTTACATAAGGAGGGCAAAATAGTAATTTTATATCGAAATATTTACATAAGATAAAAAATATGCACTTATTAAGAGAAATTGTCTCACCATCATTTTTTCATACATGTAAGTGAAATCATGATGTTTTTTGGATAGTTTGAATGAACTAAAGCGGTTGCGCTTGAGGAGAATGTGGGAGGAGGTGAGCGTTTTTTTCCCTTTTTTCCCTATTTTGCCCTCACTTTTGATACACACTGTTAACAAAAAAGGAGGGAAAAATAGGAAAAAAAGGAGAAAAAAGTTGACAATTGGGCTTCTCTTAATAATAGTATAGAAAAAAAAATATGCACTTGTTAAGAGAAATTGTTCATATACACACAAAATGTGTGCTCTTTGGTAGTAACTACTAATGTAATAAATGACAGACTACCAACTCAAGATATCATATCCCTTACTCAAAGAATTTGGATCCTCTCCTAAGCTTATGGAGAGGATCATCCTGACCAAGGCACTTGGGCTGTTGGATTTTCATCCAACGGCTACAAACAGGAGGGTCCCTTTAAAGTTATAATAATTATAGCCGTTGGATTTTTATCCAACGGCCCACGTGTTTTGGTCAGGAGGATCCCTTCCTTAAGCTCAAGAGAGGATCCAAATCCTTACTAAAAAACCTTTTCCTCTAGCCTTGCAGTGGGGCCTTGTTTATGGAGTCTATTGATAGGGGCATATTTATGCGACTTAGTTAGCTTATTTTCTTGCATTTTCATAGTTAGTTTCTACTTATTATAGTGTTTTAAGCTATTTTTGTGTGTTTGTAGGTCCAAATGACAAAGTTGGCAAGAAAGTACATTTTGGAGCATTTTAGAGCAGTTTTGGACTGGAATGGATAGCTTACATATGGAGCACAAGGAATGAACGAATTTGAAGTTCAAGAGAGGCTAGGAATGTGCTAAAGAGATGAAGAAAATAAATCCAAGACAAAGAAGATAAGGAATCAGCTCAAAAGAAGGAACATTATCCAAAACCTTATCCAACCTTATCTCATCCAAACTAATCTTATCTTATCTTATCCTATCCTAATCCTATCCTACCTTAATTCCAGCTGCAAGGGGGACTCCTTATCACATTAGAATACCTAATTTTGATTCTATAAGACCTGAAACAATGCAAATAATCTGATCCTTTTTCCCTTAGAAATCTGACGAATTTAATCCCTTTCTAGAAGCTTTGTTCTGAATTTCCTAGTCCTATTCCTCTAGGATTGTGTAATCCTTCTCCTCCACTACTTTGCACAAAACCCTAGCCTATAAATACATATTTTCTGCCACAATTCAAACCACCACCCTCTACCATCAAATCACCACCCTCATATTCATTCTACACCACAATTCACGCCAATTTCTCAGAGATTCATCAAGTAACGCAGCAAGGAAGGAGCTTTGTGCCGTGATTTGCAATCCAAGGAGGGTTCGAAATCTACCATTGGAGTTGCTGGGATGTTCCTGGTTCTTTCTATCTTTAAACTTATTTCAATGTTGGTTTTAATGTTTATTTCAGTTTCTAAAGACATGTGGAACTGATTTCTTTTTAGTTAGAGGTGAATTCGAAGCCATGATTATATGCTTTATATGAATTGATTACATCCAGTTATTGTTTCTTGAGTCTTGAATGTGATTTGCTTATCTAAGTTATCAAAACTTGTTTATGTATGTTGATTGAGGATGCATACTTAGTTTGCATAAATAAACTTGATGCTAGAGTATAAGGGAGTTTCACCTAATCGTTATGAACTTATATTCACAAGTAGTGGAAGTCACTAGTCATGATTGTGTTAAGTAAATCCTTGGCAAGAGTATCATGCTTTTCATAGTTACGAATGCCTCGTCAATGCTTATGATTTTCAAAGAACTTAATGACCTTTGATATGTTTTCTATCATGGTTTTCATATTTAGGGGACTTGAGAAGGATAATTTGGTTGTGATGCGTATCCCGTCCAATTCAATGAAATAAGGAAAATTTGATGGTTAATTTGTGCTATCACGGTTAACTTGGGGTGTTGTAATTCATGGTTTAAGGGAATAATAACTAGAAATTGGTTTGTTTGCATATGTCATGTGTGGAGAAGGACCCTCTAACTAGCCTTTTACCCTTTTTAATTCACCAAATTCGTTTTCTTAAAGTGTTTTATGCAAAGTTCATATTTTAAGTTTTAAATTCATCGAAAACAACCCCCCCTTTCATTGAGTCTTGTTAGTTGAGTCATAATCTGTTTTCTTTTAGTCTTTTGAGTCAAGTTAAGTCTTATTTTCGTCAAAGCCACTTGCTAGGTCTAGAATTGAGTTTTTTTATTGTTTGTTGCTGTTTTGAGTGTTTTGAGTCAGTTTTGAGTCTATAAAGTCTAATTTAGTGTTTTTTAGTCTTATTTGTGTTGATTAGCAGCTCTAGTTAATCCCCGGTCTAGAACGATCCCTACTTGCATCTTTGTTATAATTGTCATCAATAGGGTTTAATTTGTGTGTCAAGTAATTTTCGTATCATCTATGTTATGTTCGTACAAAAAATAAATTTACTGGTCCCTTATATGGTTTCACTGCTCCCTTATATGGTTTAAGGTCTACAACTTCCAATGAAAGATGTGACAGTAGCTTTCACTGCTCCCTTATATGTCATGGTCAACTCCGCAAATCTCTTTGATATGGTTCCAAGCTTCCTTAGCCTCTCATTCACATTATTTCTACAATTGAATATTAATTATTTTTAGAACTGAACAAAGATACTATCATTATTTCGTAAATTGAACAATTACTATTTCTAGAACTGAACATGGGTACTATAACTATTTCTTAAAAGGGCATTAGAAATAGGCATTTTTTCTATTTCTAAGCACTCAATGTGGATTATTGGGTTATTTTGGTTAAATTTCGGAAATAGTTTGTAATTTTGCTGTAGTTTTAAAAATAGTGTGAGTTATTTTGGTTCAGTTTTAGAAATAGTGTGGGTTATTTTGGTTCAATTTCAAAAATCGTGTATAATTTTGCTACAGTTCTAGAAATATTGTGAGTTATTTTGGTTCAGTTTCATAAATAGTGTGGGTTATTTTGGTATAGTTTCATAAATAGTGTGAATTATTTTGGTTTAGTTTCAGAAATAGTGTGAGTTATTTTGGTTCAGTTTCAGAAATAGTGTGTAATTTTGATGTAGTTCTAGAAAAAGTGTGAGTTCTTTTTATTCAGTTTCATAAATAATGGGTTATTTTGATGTGGTACCAAAAATAGTGTTTATTTTGTTCACTTCAAAAAATAGTTTGGGTAATTTTGCTATAATTTCATAAATATTATAAGTTATTTTGGTTTAGTTTAAAAAATAATGTTCGTTATTTTGCTATAGTTTCATAAATAGTGTTTATTTTGTTCATTTTCATAAATAGTGAGTTTATTTCATTCAGTTTTAGAAATAGTGTATGTTATTTTGTTGTAATTTAAAAAATACTGTTTATTTTGTTTCATTCCAGAAATAGTGTGTTATTTTGGTTCAGTTTTCAAAAATATTATGTGTCATCTTGCTGTAATTTCAGATATAATTTGAGTTATTTTAGTTTAGTTTTAGAAATAATGTTTGTTATTTTGCTGATGTTTCAAAAACATTGATTATTTTGTTTATTTCCAGAAATAGTGTGAGTTATTTTCCTGTAATTCTATAAATAGTATGAGTTATTTTGAAGCTGTTTCAGAAATAGTGTAGGTTATTTTACTGTCAACCATTCATCCACAAGCTTACCATTTGAACTCCAAAATAATTTCACTTATCATGTCAACCATCGGATATCAATTACCTTTTAAATGCTTAGACAAACAGCATCCCCAAATCCAAACCACAACAAAAGGGAAAAAGGTCTTAGTTACACAGTTCAAACACTGAAAGCTTTGTATTAAAGGTCTATAGTTACACGTCAACCAATGTCTTAGAAAACTACTAGAAATTACGCCCATGCGTTGTTGCGGGAACCAACTGTTTTAGGCATAGTCGGATGAATAAAACACATTTAAGTTGAATAAATTCAACACAATTATGAACAAACAGAGGGATACATGAGTGAATGAGGTCGATAAGTTAAGCAATTTTGCTTTTATATACATTAAAGTGAGCTGGCATGTAAACACATTGTACAATGAGTGGGAAAAAACTAAACGTCTTGATTAGAAATAGATGGTTTCCAAAAAAGTTTTGTTTCCTTAAGAAACAGAAGAAACATGTAGTTCACACATATATTATGTGTCCTGCAGCGTAGGCAACCATTTCAACAAGTAATTTTGTAACCACAATTGTTCAAAGGCAAAAATAAGCAGAAGGTATGTTTCCATACGAAACTGAAGAAACAAAAGCAAGCTGCAGTTTACACGTATTTTGCCCCTGTAGTTAAGACGGTAAAATATATGCCCTGCAGCCTACATACCTTACTTAGCAATTGGCAAAACACAGAAAAAACGGTGTTTGAGCAGGTAAGTCGTCAAACAAAGATGTTCAAACAAAAAATTATGCAACATGGTGTGCAACATTCAATCACAGAGAGCGTGGTTGTTCACTTTTCCTAAGACCGGACATCTTCGACTCTATAGCAAAAAACATAAATCATAATGTAACAAAGGCAGCCATTACATCTAAATCATCCCACACTTCTCTCGGACACTCCCTATCTCTCTCTGCAATTCCTAAAACAAATCTCCTAAATCCTATCTCGGACACCCCCATCTCTCTACAAATCGCACAAATAAAACCCCAAACCTAATCCTTGAAATCCCACCCAAACCTAATCTCTGAAACCCTTTCTCTTGGACACCCCATACCATAGAAAATGCATCTGAACTTTAGTTTATAAATTTGCAAGCCACCTTCTCTCTTCCTACATTTTAACAATTCACCAGTAAGATTCTCTCACTAAAAACTTATATAGCAAATCCAATGACGAATGATGTGAAACTAAGCTGTAATGAAAGCTTATATTAAGAAAGAATGAAAAGCCGTCTTTCTACAACTTGAAACCAAAATTTAAGTGAATGTCCTTGTAACTAAGGTTATTGAACATGATTAACCATCCGCAACCCTCAACCTTGTAACCTGAATCAAGTTGGTTTTCACACATACCAATAGAAAACCAAAATATCAGTGTTTGGGGACGTTACCTTATTTGAAATAGCACTAAAAAACAAAGTATACTTTTAGGCAAATATTGTTTAAACACCCAAACATAATTCATGATATATGCCAAAAAGAAAATACCTCTCTCTCGATTAGATTTCTTTCGTTCACAAACTTTCTCCTTGACAAACTCCTGAGATAGAACCAAAAAAGAAAATAAGTCACAACTGGTGCAAGTAGAGGGGAAGGAGCCAGAGAAAAGTAGGAATTTATGAGTACACCAATCCTGTTTTAGGTTCGCAACTTATAAGGATGCTAACTTCATCATATCGGATTACAGTTAAACGCATTTCTTTCCGAAATTAAATTAAGAAAAAAATTTGACGCTCACATGCCGCAACACAATGTTACATTAAGTAATCTTACCATCACAACCAAATTGACACAAAACTTCTAATAGTCCTTTTGAAAGTGAAAGTCAAGCGATTAATCAAATACTCATTTTCCGAAAAACAAAAAACCCAACAAAAATATATAAAAAGTAAAAGTAACTAAGTTCCCAATAGTCTAATCCATCAGAAAAATACAAACAAATGAAACAAAAGATGGTGACACTGGAATGGAAACACTTCAGGAGGCCAGAGGAAGTGGGACATTTTTTTTTCCTTTCTAGCATTTCAGCTCACGACATGTCGAGAAATTATAGTGCTGTGCTAATGTCATTAACTCATGCATCTTAAGCACCAATATTCAGACATGTGCACAACTAATGGTACATTAATTGAGTTCCCAACCTATAATGATGCTAACTTCATCATATAATACTACAGTTAAACACATTTCTTTCCCAAATTAAATTAAGAAAAAAATTCAACATTCACATGCCACAACAATGACACTGTTCCATGAAGTAATCTTACTATGACAGCCAAATTGACACAAAACATTTGTTCAGCAATCTGATTACGAAACAACCAACTAATTAAACCCCAAATGATAGCCACGATTACGAAACTTCCATATTTGAGTTGTTGTATGAAAGCGACAGTTATGAGATCAATACATAAGCAAGGCAAAGTTTGATAAATACTGAAATCGAAATAACCCAAGGATTTATACTATACTTGAGAATAAGCCTAAGTTTAACTAACCTTCCAACATAATTTCTACACATATACATCCATTCGAGGCCTTCTATATTCATGTTAAAGATTATGCCAAATTTTATTAAAATAGTGGCTTCTTTCCTTCTATATTCATGTTAAAGATTCAGCCGTACAGGTCACGTTAGGTGACTCCGGCTGACATATCATTTTACATTGACTTATTTCACCTAGCTTAATTATTTCATTGCTGAGATACTTGACATGGCATATACTTTTCATTATTCTCGAGCATGATTTCTATATACGTATGTATTATTATTTCTGGGAAATTATACGGGTTTTACTATGAGGGGTTATAACGTTTTCAAAAGGTTTTTATTAAAAACTTTATTTTCAGACCCACTCACCCTTGTTTTGCGCCCCTCCAGGTTTTAGCTGCTAAAAGTTCGTATCAGTGAAGATTTGTGGCAAATCTTAGTATAGGTGGCTACCTCTAAGGGTATGATCCTTACCCACACTACTGTACTTTACTTATGCTCTGACGTCACGTGTGAAATGAGTTCATTCCCGCTCACATCGCACTCTTTTCTTTAGGTACTTTTAGGTTTAAATTTATTCACATTTTCGACATCACTATACTTTATGGCTTCGTCACCTTCCAGGTGTCGGCCAGCACAATTCAATTCAGAGTCCTAATAGACATTCTAGGTTGGGGTGTGTCATTGAACCTAGCGTAAAAAATAAAAAAAACAAAAACATGAAAATACTGTAGCCTCCATCTCCCTCCCTGCAATGCCTTGGATGAAATCTCCTCTTTCATTTTATGAAAAAATGAACCCTAATAAATAACAAAAAATGAATCATTAAAAAAAGGTGATACCAGGGATTGGATTAATACTCAGCGAAAGGAAACTGCTATAAAAAAAATGAAAGTGCAGACGAATGAAATCAAGTTGTTTGTTTGATTCGAAAAGCTAAAAAAAGTAGAAAAATCATCAACGACCTAAATCGACAAAACTAAAAAGATTTTGCAAAACCTAATTTAATCACCCTACATATATGAACAATAATATATGGTTTAGGGTTTTGTACGTTTTTCTTACGTATTGAAGATTCAAGAGACTAATAGTTTGATTCATTGTAGAAGGCATCAAATTTCATATCAATCCTATGAAAGTTGCAGACCTCATCGGCAAAGAGGGAGATGGAGGTTACAATACTTCAAATCAATGGAGTTCTACCTCTTTTCTTGTTTGCACGCATAAAACTAGGGTTTCTTCCTTTTAAATTTTATTTTTAATTACCTCCCATATTTTATGCTTTTTGAATTTTATTTTTATGTTTAATATTAGTTAAAATCCACTTAAGCATCCATGTCATTTAATGAATGAATATGAACCTTTGGATATTTTGTTATCTAAAGGTTTAAAAAAAGTGTAAAAATATTTGTCAAAATGTTTGTCCCCTATCCCATACACACACACACACACACACCAAGTTATTATGATACAATCCTGCAACTCTGCTCTGCTCAATGTATGGAGAGATGTATTTTTCTTATTACGATATCAACAATTACAACAACAACCTTTTTCTTATAGTATCCCCTTTTATAGTGACTAGGTAGCTTCCTCCCTAAGTCATTCTCTAACCACCTTCACATACAACAATTCTAACTCATTCTTGTTTGTCTTAGTCAACACTTGCCAACTCATCACAACAATCCCGCCTAATTGTCACAATACACAGCACTCTACCAATACTCCCCCCTCAAAACCAGGCTTGTAACACAAGACTAAAAACACAACAGAATACAACGCAATAAGAACTCAATACATCATAATTGAGACACCATAAGGAATCTAGACTTCAAGTCAACATAATTCTTCCAAGTTGCATCTTCTGGAGCATGATTCTGCCATTGAACTAGAACTTCAATTGCTGTCGTGGTCCCTTTCTTGAGTAACTTCCTCTCCAATATTGCTACTGGAACTTCTTGTAATATCCATGCATCAGTGAGAACTGGTAACTGGACAGTAGGTTGAATGTTAGGACCCCGATGTTTCTTAAGGCAGGAAACATGAAAGACTGGGTGTAATTTCAAATTTTCTGGTAACTTGAGTTTATAAGCAACTGGCCCAATCTTAGCCAACATTTCATATGGGCCATAGAATCGAGGTTGGAGCTTGTGGAATGGATGGGAAGCCAAGGATAAATGCTGATATGGAACTAGTCTCAAATACACCAAATCACCTACTTGAAAGACCCTCTCAGTTCTGCGTTTGTTAGCTTGAACCGTCGTCCTATTTTGAGCAGCCAGCAAATTTCATTTTAAAAGAGATAAGATTTTGTTTCTTTCTTGCAAACTGTGATAAACCAAGTCAAGTTTTGTGGTACCAGCTTCATAAACTGGAAGCTCAGGTGGTGGCTACCCGTAAACCACTTCATAAGGACTAAGCTTAGTTGCAGAATGGAAGGCAGTGTTATAACTATACTCTGCCCAAGGCAACCAAGTCAACCATTTCTTAGGCTGTAGGCTACAAAAACATCGTAAATATGTTTCCAAACACCTGTTAACCACCTCCGTTTGCCCATCCGTTTGTGGATGATAACCCGAGCTAAAGCACAGATTTGAACCTTGCAGGGCAAAGAATTCTTTCCAAAATTTGCTCAAAAAGATGAGGTCCTTATCAGATACGATTGAAGTAGGCATGCCATGAAGTTTAAAGATGTGCTCAACAAATAGATTTGCCACAGAAACAGCCGTGTAAGGGTGGGAAAGGGCCAAAGAATGAGCATATTTGGATAGTCTATCAACAACTACCCAAATCACCGATTTAACTTTGCACGGTGGTAACCCTACTATAAAGTCCATTGAAATGTTTATCCAAACTCGAGAAGGAATTGGTAATGGTTGGAGTAGTCATGCAGGTGCCAATGTCTCGTATTTTTATTGCTGACAAGTTACACAATTGGATACAAACTCCTTGATATCCTTTTTCATGCCAACCCAATAAAAAGACTGAGAAAGTCTTTTATAGTTTTAAGGAACCCGGCATGGCCATCAATAGCACTACAATGATGTTCTTCAAAGATTTTCAACCTCCAAGCACTAGTAAAACTCAAGACTATCCTGCCCTTATATCTCAGGAATCCATTGTCAACCTTGTACTTCAAATTACTTAGCAACGTTGAATCAGAGCACTGCAAAACATCTTGGACTTTAGAGGTAATCCAAGTATCCTGCTCTAAATCCCTCCGCAAATCATCCAACCAACTAAGATAAAGGTAGGAAATAGCATTCAATTCCATTGCACAATGCTAGTTTGTAACATCAACGGGTAATTTGGAAAGGGCATCAGCCACTTGATTATCACAACCTTGTTTGTATTGAATTTCATAATCGAAACCCAATAACTTAGACACCCATTTTTGTTGAAATGGAATGTGAGCTCGATTCTACAAAAAATATTTAGGCTGTGATGATCCGTTTTAATCACAAAATGATTTCCAACTAAGTAAGATTGCCATTTCTTCACGACATGAATAATTGCCATCATCTCTTGCTCATATGCAGACAGTGACTGGTTCCGTGGACTAAGGGCCTTACTAGTAAAAGCAATAGGTCGTCCATTCTATTGTAACACCGCGCCAATCCCAAATCCAGAGGCATCACTCTTAATAACAAATGGTTGTGTAAAATCTGGAAGTGCCAATACTTGTGGAGAAAGCATGGCTGTTTTTAATGTATTGAATGCAGTGGTAGCTTCAAAAGTCCAGTGAAACTTGTCTTTCTTCGTTAAAACTGTTAGGGGGCTGATAATCTTCCCAAAGCCTGGAATAAACTTCCTATAATATCCTATTAATCCAAGAAATCCCCGGAATGCTTTCACTGATGTAGGTACGGGCCAATTTGCAATAGCTTCCAGTTTACAAGGATCAGCTGCTACTCCATCCTTTGAAACAATGTGACCAAGATACTCTATTGTTGATTGACCAAAAGCACACTTAGATTTCTTCACAAACAAGGTATGGTATTTTAACAACTGAAAAACCACTCGAAGATAAGCCAAGTGAGATTCCTAAGAGCTGCTATAAACCAAAATATCATTGAAAAAGACTAGAATAAACTGTCGAAGATGTGGTCGGAAAATCTCATTCATGAGACACTGAAATGTTGCCGGCGCATTAGTTAGGCCAAATGGCATCACCAAGAACTCGTAATGTCCATCATGTGTTCGGAAAGCCATTTTCTCCACATCTTTCGGATGCATTCTGATTTGGTGATAGCTAGATCGCAGGTCTAGTTTGGAAAAGAACTGAGCGCCAAATAATTCATCAAGTAACTCGTCATTTAATGGAATGGGGAACTTATCTTTTATTGTAATCAAGTTAAGTCCCCTATAATCCATACACATTCGCCACGTACCTTCCTTCTTCTTAACTAATACAACCGGGGAAGAATATGGACTGTTACTAACTCGGATAAACCCGGCATCCAACAGTTCCTGCACACATTTTTCAATTTCCGATTTTTGCAATGGTCCATATCAATAAGGCCTCATACTCGGTAGCTTGCTACCCTCTAACAATGGAATGCGATGATCATAAAGTGGTTGGAGTTTGAAAAACCTTTTCAAAGTCTTGTAATAGCTGTTGCAACTCCTGAGATTGTCGATCCGTGAGTGATTCGTGATGCTGTTCAGTTTCCACAGTTTGGAGTTGAAACAGAAAAGCTCTAATAGAAGATTCTTGCTGCAACAATTTCTCCATTTGGAAGGAAGAAACATCTCGAATTCCCTTGCTGGAATTTCATATACATTTTATCAAAGTCCCACAAAACTGGGCCAAGTGTGCGTAACCATTGAACTACCAACACAACGTCACAACCCCCAATCGCCATAGCATACAAATCAGTGATACATTGATAATCCTGAATTTTCAAAGAAATTGCCCCTAAAGATCTAATAGTGTTCACCTTCCCACCATCTGCAATCTTCACACTAAAGGAATGAGATGTGTCCAGTTGCCCTTTAATCTTTTTTCACCAATGAAGAATAAATAAAGTTGTGTGAACTTCCTGAATCAATGAGAATGACCACAAGACAATTTTTAATGGAGCCTAACACTTTCATGGTCTTAATGGATTTAGGTGCAGGAGTACCAAAAAGAGCACAAGATGTGATTTCAGGTTCCAAGTTCTCATCCTCAGAAGTATTAGTATCACACAAGGGCTGTACATCAATGAGTACTAATTGCTTCTTTTCACAAATATGCCCTTTGGAATATTTTTCTTTACAGTGAAAACACAACCCATTTTTCCTACAGTACTCAACTTCTTCAGGGGTTATTCTCCTATCATTCTCAGGTTTCAACTTGTTATCTCCTATATGCACATTACTCACATTCTGTAAATGAGTTCGAATTGTAAAGGTACCAAAAGAACGAGAAAAAGGCTTAACCTTTAAATTCGGAAGCTTGGCATCAATCTGTTGTGCATAGGCTGTGGCTTCGAGGACAGTTCTGGGCTTCAAGATCTTGACATCATGGCGTAATTCGGCCTTAAGGCCGCCAATGAAGCAAGATTTTAGCAAGGAATGAGAGATATTTGAGGTGCGATTCGCCAAACGCCTGAATTCCAAAATGTAATCCCGCAATGTCCCTGATTGTCTCAATTTGGCCAAACTTTCTATTGAATCTTCGAATTCTGTTGGCCCAAACTCTTAACACAAAGCTGCTGTGAATTTCTTCCATGTAGGGTAATTGACTACACAATTCACCCATTGGAACCACTGAAGGGGTTCCCCTTCCAAATGGAAATAAGCCATCTTGACTTTCTTGGAATCGTTGATGTTAAAAAAATTGAACTAGTGTTCGGACTTATAGATCTAGGATAGGGGTTCATCACCATCACCAAAACGGGGAAAGTCCATATTGATAAATGGAGGGCATTGATGGAAAGATTGTGAATGCGGATCAGGGCGATCAAAATTGGGTGGGAAATTAGGGTTCATACCCGGTGGATAATTGAGATCCGAGTGTGTTGCTTCAGAGGATTCGCCATTTGGCCCACTGCCCTTCGCTGACAAAGATTGAATCTTCTGCAGAAGCAACTTATTCGCAACTCAAGATTCCAATCGCGATTCATGGAATTCTTGCTTAAATTCTTCAAACAAGGTTTCCAGCTTGGAAACGCGCGACTCCATTGGTCTTTTGGAAGCGGCGCGAGGCATACACGAGTAAGATCGAGGAGGATCGATGGCACCAGCTCGATACCAATGATACAATCCTGCAACTCTGCTCTGCTCAATGTATGGAGAGATGTATTTTTCTTATTACGATATCAACAATTACAACAACAACCTTCTTCTTACAGTGTCCTCTTTTATAGTGACTAGGTAGCTTCCTCCCTAAGTCATTCTCTAACCACCTTCACATACAACAATTCTAACTAATTCTTGTTTGTCTTAGTCAGCACTTGCCAACTCATCACAAGAATCCCGCTTAATTGTCACAATACACAGCACTCTACCATATTATTGAACAGAAAAATACAAGAATGCCAAGCAGGATAATTTGAATACACACACACATATATATAACACACACACCAAGTTGTTATTGTACACAAAAATACAAGACTGCCAAGCGAAAGGATAATTTGAACATATATATATATACACACACAACATGTTGGTAATGAACAGAAATATACAAGACTGCCAAGCGAAAGGATAATTTGAATACATATACCAAAATATTATTGAACAGAAAAATACAATGCTGCCAACCGAAACGAGTTATAGGAAGAAACGAAACAAACCGACCTAAAGGTTTAGTTTAATAAACAAAATTACACATTGTTCGCGTGAGGCCCCTTTAAAACAGTCCGCCAACTTTATCAGACAAGACCGAGTTAGATGGATGTATTGAGTTGATACATTGGAAAAGCAAGTTCAAACAAAATTCGGCATCTCCCTCATACATATTACCAATTATTATTAGGAGAGCAGACTCTGGTTGTTGAGCCAGTAGTACATGTTAAAATGTTGCCACACGTGATAAGGCTTGTTGAGACTTGCCCTACGATAAAAAAGGTAAATGCTCTTATTCAACTAAGCTACTAACTGCTTGCTGGATAGATTTGAAGAACTTTGAGCACCAGAAAAGATGGATTAAACTAGAAACACAATTCTTAAACTGATTCATGACATTCTAGAACAAATTACAAAGTGAGTTCTTTGATTGAACCTTACATCTAGATTGATTCCAAGCCTTCTCATTCTGCCCGATTCCAACTATTTGATCCTAATTTAATGCTCTACTAAACATTGTCTTATTAACAATTAAAGTAAGGGTTTATTTAACAAATGGTCATTGAAATTGACTCATACTATCAAGATGGTCCCTGAAATTAAAATCGATCAATGTAGTTCTTGAAAATAGATGTCGCAAATCAATGTGGTCCTTTTGTTACAATTCTATCAAAATTTATGTTATTTGTTGATGTGGCACAGAAATGGTGGTCCCTAAAATTGACCCACACCATCAAGATGGTCCATGAAATTGAAAATCAATTAATATAGTTCTAAAATAGATTTCTCAAATCAATATGATTCCTCTATTGTAATTCTATAAAAAAAAATTGTTACTGATGTGCACATAAATGGACCCACAAGTCAAACTAAATAACAAATGAATTGGCAATAGGTCTAATAATTTAATAATTAATTAAAAAATTATCAACCCAGAAACTAGTCCTGCAATTACCTTTGATCCCAACCCATACTCTTCTACCTCCATCTTTGGTAGCCTTCACTGTTTCTTCTCTGGAAAAAAAATAAAAAATAAAAAATAAAATAATTTCTCAAGACACCCATCTTTACACACTTCGAAACTTCATCGAATTGGACCAGGATCAATACTACCTTTGGTGACGACTTAGATTGGTGACAACTTTTGTGACTCCACCGTCAACATTTGGGCGATCAACAGCCTCACAACCTTAATCTTGGAAAGCTTGTTGGGCGCTCCCCTGGTGATCTTGGTGACGCAAAGAATGGCAAGCTCTGCCCTGAGATAATCTCACTTTGCAAAAGGTTGTTTTGACAACATTTTAAATAATTATTAAGCCCACATCAAAACAAAACAAAATTTTTGACAATTTGTGATAGAATGACCACATTAATTTGTGACACCTATTTTCAGGGACTACGCTGATCGATTTTCAATTTTAGGAACCACTTTGATCGTGTGGGTTAATTTCACGGACCATTTGTGATAAAAAACTGTTACATCTTGTGGGCTCCATTTATGTGCCACATCAACACATAACAAAAATTTTGACATAATTGTGACGGAATGACCACATTGATTTGTGACACCTATTTTCAGGGACGACATTAATCGATTTTCAATTTCAGGAACTATCTTGATGATGGAGGTCGATTTCAGGGACGATTTGTGATATAAACCCTTTAAGGTAATTAAATTATTAGCAATTAAAAAAATTACAATAGCTTCCCATTTCTATCACTCCTCTAAAGTAGAAGCTGGGAAAAAGTTGCAACATTGATTGATCAACTGAATAATTTTGAAGGCAGTAGGCATGCATTCAATTTCATAGGAGGTCAATCACCCATTTGAATTTCAAATCAATTAAGTAGTACAGAGCACATCAGGATAAGAAAAACACAAGATTACAGCAAGAATGAATGATCAAAATCAGATTGGATCTTCTGAATTCAGCAAATAATTGGAAAATAATTAAAATGAAAAGTGTTCAGATATATATATATATATATATATATATATATTACCTAATTAAGGTATATGGTACAATTTCGAAGGCTTGAGATTATCAGTGACATTGAAATACTTCAACGTCGTAATCCATTTTTCTTGATTCTTCAACAAATGAACTGCGATCGTGTCTGGCCAAAGCTCATGTGTGCATCTTGTGGGCGGCTCCGGAAAATTGTACATAGACCACTTAGCATTGTACCTGTTTTTCGCGCGATGCCCTTCTCTAATCCAATCCCCGAAAATTTTATCCTCCGGCCCTTCCAAATGGTTCTTGGGGATGTCGGACTCTCTAATCCACTCCACTATATCCCAAGAAATCAAATACCCCATTCCAGACATGTAATGCACAAATGGATCCATACTTGGGCATGGAATAACATAACCATAGTACAAGTCTTGTCTTGGTAACGGCTTCAACGAGTCCACCAAGCTTTGCAGCCTAAAATACGCATCATCATCTGTTTTCATTACATAATGGTAAGGCCGATTTGGCCCCTTCGTATCGTTGAACATCTCTGGCAAGCTCGAAAAATAGGTGTAAGTCTTACCCTTGTTCATATTCTCTTTGCAATTGAGAATGATAATGTCATCGTAACGCATTATTTCTAATGCAACAAGTACTTTCTGGTCTTCCTTTGTGAGGTTGCAGAACACAAACTTCACGTCCACTGATGCCCCCACTGGAGTTTGCGTGCCGTAGATCATACGCAGGAAGTGGCGGCGGTGGTATTGGTCAGGAAGTGTTAGAATGCCGAAAAGTATACGAATCTCATCGTCCGAGGAAGAGTTCGGGGCGAGCAGAACATTTGCTGTTGAAGTACTATTGGGAGCGTTGATGTTGGAAAGAGCACAGCGACCGAATTTCAAAAGACTATCAAATCGAACCTCGTTGATGGAAGCTAGGGCACAGAGGAAACAAATGAAGAAGAAGGAATAAATTATGAAACCACGCCGGTCCGGCCTCGAGGTCTTCATTGTCCTTTCGGAGGGCAGAGAGATGGTGTTGAAGCCTGGGATGGAGGGTTGTAATGCATGTATGGAGAGGTTCTCAATGGAAAGTTGTACTAATAAATTCAAAGTTTTCTTAGATGAAACGCATGACTTGTCATTTTTCGTGCAATTGAGACTAAAACTTTGACTTTACTGGCTGCAAGGAACGTGAATCGTGATAAGAGGCAAAAGGGTTATAATAACTAGTTTACGATTTTGGTCCTTCACATAGAAGCAACATGGTGTGTTTCATCTTGGGAGTGGAGGGGTTTTTTTGGTCTTTTTCTTATATGACAAATTGATAAAGTAATCTAGACTAAATTTGTCTATTCTTGTTCACTTGTAAGTGAGAGGTCTTAAATTTAATTCTCGTTAAAGGCGAATTTGAACCACATTATTGTTAGCCCATTGTGAGTCTTAGTCCATCTCCCTCCTCTTTAGTATAAATAATATCGTTTGTTAAAAAAATATAAATAAATAAATAAATTTGTCTATACTATGAAAAAGAGAGGGTTTAAACTCGAAACCAATGATTTGAAGAAAAATATCATATTTGTCAGGGCAACCCACCACTTATGGTGCTTTGGTCTTTCTTGGTTGGCTTTGTAGTTCCCAAATAGAAGGCTGGCATCGAGGAAATTTAGTAATAAATATGGTCATTTGGCACCGAGCAGGATGGTGGAGTTGAGCCTAAAATTAGCATCAGTCGCTTTCCATGAATCTTTAGGTTGAAATTGCACTTGCACATGAGGAAAAGTGATTTTGGTCAACTTTTCGTAATTAGGTATTCTTGCACACGGTATCGATCGGCTTCAATGCTCACGCCATATATACTTGAATTTCAAGCAACCCAAAAAATGTCAAGGGAACTCCAAAATTATGTTTCCCAATTTTGCTTACCCTCAAAAGTGCTTTTGTAGTGATCCAAGAACGAAATGGAGTATTATATTGTACTAGAATTGAAGAAAAAACGAGTGTCAAGTGCATTCAATATTGGTATAAATCAAGCAATTTTAATTATCGGTACTATTAACTAATAAAAGAACCACAAATTAAAAATGGGATTATGCGGAATATTATGCCATCGCATTTGTGGAATTTTTATTTTTTTTGGTAGGGACTTCTTTACCACGTGACAGATTAAGTTGTTTAATTATAAATCAACTTACCTTATAAATCGTGACATGTTTTGATAGACAGTGTTAGTCGCTCGACCTGCCACGTAGCACATAAGTACTAGCAGTATCAAGGTGGGAGCAATGTCTGCATCTGAACCCAACAATCGCAATTTTTTTACTTACTATTATCACTTTTGATCCGAAAAGAAATTCAGAAAAATAGAAACTAATGTTCAATTGGTTTTTTTCTTGCAAGTAATCAAGGGTCGCATCAACAGTGCCAGGACCAACATAGATCCACATTTGGTTAATGGACCAGAGCAAATATTGTTTCGTGTTGTAGAATTTTAATTATAAATCAAATTAAACTCTTATAAAACGTGACACGTTTCCATGGACGGTGTTTGTCACTCAAACTGCTATGTAGCAAGAAGTACTAATAGAGAGTTAAGGGGCTCCAGGTCTACTGTCCCTTTCTGTGTGTCTCCTTTATGTCTCCTTACTAATATTTTGACACTCTTTCTGTATATTTTGAATCATTCATAATTTTCTTGCTTCTTATTCATATATAAATTTAACTCTCATTGTATTACTCTGTTTCGAATCTCGTGAAGCCCATGGAACAGAAGCATATGACAAGCACCAAAGAAGGATTAGGCTTTGATGAGCTCTCAAATGACAAGCACCACGAAGACTCGTGATAATGATATGAAAGTGCAAGATGCAATGAGAAGAATGCTCAAGGAATTTACTCTATTTTGAGACTAAAGTTTCAATTAATACTTTTTATTAAGGATCAATTTCATTCGGTTTGATGTTTGGAAAGCAGTAGTGGCTATCAATTCTTGTTATTTGCTGATAACATAAAATAGTTTGATTAAAAAGGATGAATTTTACCTTGTTTTTAGAGTGAAACTAGTAATATGTTCGCACGTTGATGTGGAACTTGAATGCATCAGCCTTAACTACATGAATAAGACACATTTAACCTGAAAAAAAAATTCAACATAATTATGAACAAACAAAAAGGATAGATGAGTGAGTGATGTCGGTAAGATAAGCAGCTTGGCTTTTATATACATTCAACCTAGCTGATTACAAAAGATGTGGTTGCAAAAAATGCTCTGTTTCCCTAAGAAATAGAAGCAGCATGCATTTTACACATATATTGCCCTTGAAGTTAAGATGGTAAAATATATGTCATGCTGGTCAGCCACCTATATTAGCATTTAAACAAAAAAACATAAAAAAAGTGTTTTGTTCTTGTTTCAGCAGCTAAGCAACTAAGTAGAAGAATGTTTGTTCAAGTTGATGCAATGAGAATTCTCCTTATAGATCAACACTAAGCAAAATTAACTGGGTTAGTTTGTGGATATGCAACCCAAAATTAACACTAATAAAAATAGCACTTGAATCAAATGCATAAATAAAAGCAGATTTTAAACATGAGAAAAATTACATGGAAAAGAAAACAATGTTAAATATCCTAGGTGCTCCATTTATAATTATTCTCTATTTCTATATATTTAAACTACCAATTATCAGCACAAATATTTCATTTCCTTGCAACTACCACAACTGCATATAAAACATACTTGATAGAGGATGTAATTGCTTTAACTACATCGTTATTAAAAAAATTCGTTGGGTAGGAAACGTAGAGTGTTGCAATGGAAAGACCAAAATGCACAAACATGCAGCAAAAAGAAAAAAAAATATTTAGAAAAACTGACCTTTAATAGTGATTCTAACAAAAACAGCGAGGTTGATTGAACCTACAGATCATGCGCAACCCTCTCCTAAAACCAAACCAAACGCAAGATAAGCTAAATAACAAATGACTTCATTCAATAAATTTACAAAATTAACTCCAAATCACTGAATTAGGCTCCTGAATTCGGCAAGAGAACTCATCAGGAAACCCAACATTGTTTTAGAATATGATTAGCATTCTCACCTGTCATTTTCAATGTGAATTTCACACTTGCTTTCGACTCTTGCATTGTCAACCACCTTTGTTCCAAATCTTGTATTCCAGTAACCTGTCCCAACATCTTGCAATTTAATAAAAGAGCATTGTAAGATTGTAGAGATGCATAGAACAGATAAAGCTGATGACAGAGAAAGCTACTTCACCTCTTCCATAAGTCCACGTCTACACCCGAGCCTAAACATCCCAACATTGCCCCTATAGGTATGTCGTCCTGACCTGCAAGATTTACAAAGAAGCAGAGAAACTGATGCATAACCACAGATTAAAAAAGTGCAGACAGAATAAAAGGAACAAATTGAAAAACACTAAAAAGAAAACAGCCAACTGACACATGGTACCAACTGAATCACAACAATCCTACAAACGAAAACAAACAACGAAATGACTTCAAAAAAAATCTCTATCATTTCTTCAGTGAAGCACCCTAAGTTGGAAAAGAGTAAAATTTAAATTGAAAAACAATAATCTAACAGAGACAAATTTCAAAAGAGGAAACAATGAAAAAGAAAAATCCATCATTATTCCATGTGTGTGATCTGAGATGTTTGAGAGTTGAAAGTCTTGAGCAATCGGTGAGAAAAGCGTGAAAAGGCGAGAGCTGGTTTGAACTTAGAGAGAGAGAGAGAGAGAGAGAGAGAGAGGGAGGGAGTTGAAAGTCTTGAGCAGTCGGTGAGAAAAACGTGAAAAGGCGAGAGAGAGAGAGTGTGCAAATAAGTCAGTCAGTTTGGCATAAAAGAAAGAAAATCAACTCTAGAAACCACAAAAGCCTGTTCTCTAACCTAACTCAACAGTAAAGAAAAGATCTGAATAGTTTTTTTCTACCTTTTCCTTCTCTATGTGTGCCTGCTTATGACATCAGCTGTGAAGATCAAACCATATCCATACAGAAAACTTGAAGTCAAATATTTATTTTATTTAAAACCTCAGGATCCTAAAAACACATCATATGAACTCAAACAAAAAAACAAAAAAAAAAAAAATTAATGAGTACAAAAGATTACTATGTAGAAAGATCTCATGAAGCAGACAAACTGAGACTCAACTATTTTCTGTACAGATGCAGAATCATGAAAAAATTCACTGGAGAAAAACATATATACTAAACTAAAGATTTATCTGTTCAAACATATATACAAACAAAATAAAATAAGCAATATACTACTTGAATCACCAGTTGAATGACTTTTATACAAATAGACTTGCAGTGTATAATACTGTAATGTAGATACAGTACGGTATAAAATATACAATCTATATTTCTGTGTATGATTAATATCCTTTTAAGCAAATACACTTCCAGATTGGCCTATCAACTAATAGCTTGTCGTTGAGTGACATCATTACCTTTGTGGCCATTGTGTAATAGGCCACTGTGTCAATTAACGACCCAGTTGGACTAACACCGACAAAACTTATGTTTTCGTTTGAACTTGAAAAACAAAATAAGCAAATACAATTTTTATTTGAGATATGAAAAAAAAAAAATTACAGCAAGCACTAAAAAGAAGGCACAATCAAGTTTCATAGCACAAAATTCATCAACCCTAAACCCTAATTCCGAGAAAATACCTCTAAAGACACTTAATTTGCATGATTCACCACAAAAAGGGTATAAATACACCAATTTTCGCTCTTAAATTCAAAAGAGGACAAAATTAGGATTGGAGTGTCACGGTTCTTACCCAAATTTGGCCACATTCAAGTATACTGACAACCATTCAAGTTCGTACATCCTCAAATGATCATCACCCAGACCAACGTTAAACATGCAACACGAAAATGAATCAAATCCCTAAAATTTCAAAAGAGGGGATATTCCAAATTTGGACAAAACACTAAAATAGCTTACCTTCTTGCGTATAGCTTGTCATCCAGAATTCAAAGCTGAAAACGAAATGAAGTTCAAAGTATGATGAAGAAGTAGAAGAATTAAAGAGTTGTGCCTATGAAAAAAAAAAAATGAGAGAGCAGGTACCAGAACAATCTATTAAGAAAAAGAATTTGAGGTGAATGAGTGGATAAATTGCTTACATAAAAAGCTCATTTCAGATTGATGATCCCTTTCTCACCTTAATAACATTTAACAATTGCAATTAGTAAAATTTTCTTAATAAGGGGAAAGGCGGAAGTAATAAGCATTAGAAATGGAAACCTTATATAGTGATTTAGGCCCTTGAATTAACTTGCGAAGCTTGAATGGTCAGTCTCTTCACGCGGCTGCAAGAACCAGTCGTTAATTTGGAAATTATTCAACATGTGTTAAAACATGAATCAGAAGCAAATTGATGAAAAAAAAAAATAGAAGGGAAAATGTTACATGACTTAGTAATTTTATATGTTATGAAAGAGCAATACTCTTATACCTTCAATCTACAAACCTCATGATCATTAAAAGCAAGAAAAAATTGGAAAATAAGTTGCTTATAATATGTTTATTTGGTGAAAAACTGCAGAAAGATGTAGGATGCCTGTTTATATCAGAGGAAGAGGATTAGAGATTCAGAGTTCTTAAGCACATTTGAGTATGTTTCTATCCCGTGCAAGAAAAAATGTAAATTAAAGATTATTACCAGGCATTGGCGAAACAAAGCCTTCACATTATCTTCCCAATCCAACAATGCAAAGTCTATGTCGAACAA
This sequence comes from Malus domestica, assembly GCF_042453785.1. Taxonomy (NCBI): domain Eukaryota; kingdom Viridiplantae; phylum Streptophyta; class Magnoliopsida; order Rosales; family Rosaceae; genus Malus; species Malus domestica. Next base: position 28,068,440 of record NC_091673.1, read on the forward strand.
AAGAAGAAATCGTTTTTCGAAAGCAAATTTATATTAAATCAATAATTTAAGAGTATATGTATATCAGCTCAGAATTTATAAGTATACAGATCGTGTAATTGAATTGATTGAACTAAGAGAGGGAGAGAGAGAGAGAGGGACTTACTGATTGTTTTGAAGGGAGAGAGGGAAGTGATCGGAAGCTGTTCCCTTACTCTTTGTCGAAGGGGGAGAGAGAGAGGAAAGGTGGGTTCGTGGTGAGTGAGGGAAGTGATCGGAAGCTGTTCCCTTACTAAACCCATACCTCCCTGCCGAAAGTCTCCCCTCTCCCCTAAATCCCAGCAAACCTCTCATTCCAACCCGTCAACCCTTATGTCCCCCATCCCTCTCTCTCCCCCACTCAAGGTCCAGATCCAGCCCAAACACTGAAAAATCGTTTTTAAGGGCTGGTTTCATATTTTACTGTTATTTGAAAAAAAAACTGCTTCTTCTGAGAATACGAAGCTGTGAAATAAAGCAGCAGAGTGTTTAGTAATTTTTTTTATAAAAGTGATTTTGAAAAAAAAACAGTAGGATGGTGTTTGGTAAACTTTTATGTAAAACAGCTGTGACTGTGTGAAATGACCAAAAATAGTATAATACTATATTTGTTGTAGGCTTATTTGATTGACTGATTGTTTGGGCCCAAAATACTGGTTTGGGCTGAGTTTAGAATTGTTCTCAGCCTGGAAGCATTGCTCAAGGGCCGGCCGTGTCCTATCGGGATGGGGTAGTTGAATCCTGATACAATTAGGAGTCTCGGCAGGATGAGAATGTTGAAACTTATGAATGAATGCGGCCTGATAAGGGGTTAAGTTCAAAGTCCTAATAGGAGTAGGACTGGCTGAGATAAGGAGTCCTAATCTGAGTATAATTTTGATTCGATTAGAAGCAGGATTGCTACTATAAATAGAGGAAGGAGTACATCATTCAAACCCCTCCATTTCAACACATAAACTGCCCCTGCGCAAACTTTCGCTCTACGCGAAACCTCTCAACAACCTTAAGATTTTTATTTTCATTTTCGTCGACACATCTTTAGTTTGGATAAACAACACTGTGAAGGCAACCGACGAACATCTTCAGTTTGGATAAACAGCATTGTTGCTGCAGAATCAGCCGACCACGAAGCACTTTCAGTTTGGATAAACAGCACTACGTCAAGGCCGACTAGTTATCTATCCAAGTCTCGGTCAAGAAGTGTTTTCGAATCCTTATTGGCAGAGGTCATCTCATGAACCTTCTTGATGAAGTGAGGTGTTACAAATCACCAGACTTGGTGCGTTGAACGCTGAGTTATTTTATGATTGGATATTCACATGTTAGATTTAGAGTTCGGCATTCTGATGGTCGAACCACATTTACGATTAAAATGTACATCTGGTTTGAATACTTGTGTCCATATAGTCTGGTGTTGATTCGGCGTGCTTATACTCTTACGAATATAATCACCATAACTGAATCTGACGCCGATGATTTGTGAACTTTGTAGAACTAGCAGCTTTGTCTTCAGGCTTTAGAACCCAAAGGTCGAGAGTGTTCCTTCCTCGGCCGTAACCACAAGATCGAGAAGTTAGCAGCGCACCCAATGCAACATCACATATTTTACTCCTTGGTCGAGCTCGGCTGATGAGTTGGCACGCCCCGCATCAACCGAATGACGTAGTTGGCTTATTAGTTAATCGGCTTGCTCGCCACTTAGGCTTGGTAGTTTTTAGGGTTAACATTTTGGCACGCATGGTGGGACCAAGTGCTAAAACTATGAAGTTCATGACCATCGTGACATGATCGGTTAAAAAAAAAATAATCATGGGAAACTTAACGACCGATCTGCTAGTTCAAAGTCTTAGATAAGAATTGTCATATGTTCGAAATCCTCTCGTTGTAGTGACCCTTGAGGCTGCAAGTGTGACACACCGAGAAAAGGAAGTTTGTCTCGACACCCGGCCCCGAAACACAAAAGTACCCAACCAAATCGTAGGCGTTTTCATTGAATGAATAGTGAAGGACTACGACGAAGACGGTGGTGAAGGCTCTGACCCTCCAACTAGGTCGTTTCTTAGAAGACGACTTAACGAGCAATCTTGGCAGGTTGAACAGACAGATATCTAAAAAATGAATAGTTTGCTCAAGGTAATACGAAGTAATGGTGAGACATACACCCAATTGCTTGAATTATTAGTTAGCAGAGTTTTCGCAAGGGGACCTGCTGATCAGTCTCGACAATTTCCACTCAAAAGTAATCTGCTATAGTCCAATCTACTTGGCTCAAAACAATTGACTTGGAAAAAAAAAGGAGGATCAGGTAGTAGGTCAGATGGATCCGACCAGAAAGTGGAAGTAGCATCCGTCGATATGATCGAGGTCCAAAGCATGATCGATTCGGCCATGAAAAAGGGGCCGAAGTTTTTGAAATTCATCCATCCATATCTAGCTTATGGGGAAAAATTTGAATATCCTAAAGGCTTCAAGATCCCAGATTTCAGCCTTTTTGCTGAAGAATCATCCTTGTCCTCGTTAAAACATGTGGCTCAGTTCACTGCGCAATGCGGAGACGTCAATAGTGATTTCCATAAACTACGATTGCTCAACTTTTCGTTGATAGGCTCAGCATTCGCATGGTATATCAACCTCCCATCTAATTCCATCCAAAGTTGGGATGAGCTGGTCGAGAAATTTCATGAGCAATTTTATCGGCCGGGGATGGAAATGTCAGTTTCTTCATTAGCAAGGATGGCTCAAGCATCTGATGAGTCACCAATGGACTATCTTACAAGGTTTAAATCGGCCAAGAATTGGTGCCGAGTACCTCGACCTGAAGTTGAATTTGTTAGGCTTGCTCTGAATGGGCTAGACGTGGAGTACAAAAAGAAATTCTTAGGGGCAAGCTTCCGAGATATGTGCGAATTAGCCCAACATGTCGAGCAATATGATTATTTGCTCCGAGAGGAAAAGATCTCGAAGTCCCTATCCCGAGGAACGATTTACAAAAATCCCACGGTCAGCTACGAATTGGCCAAAGGCGAAGATTCCCAATACGTCAGTGTGGACGTGATCGAGATAGTAATAGATAAGCCATATGTCTACAAGGCATTGACTCAAATTAATTTCAAGGATGCCAAAACCCGCTCAGCCACTGAAGAGACGGCGAAAACATCAAAAGTTTACACTTTTGATATCACCAAGGCCGATGCAATTTTCGACTAGTTGTTGTTAGCAAAGATTATCAAACTTCGGCCAAGACATAACATTCCCAAGGCCGAAGAGCTTAAAAGAAAGACGTATTGCAAGTACCATAACTCGACTAGGCATACCATGAATAATTGCGTCATGTTCCGTGACGATATTCAAGGTTTGATTGATAAAGGCAAGCTAAAGTTTCCCGAAAAACAAATGGCGGTCAACATTGATCCATTCCCTTCGGCAACAGTTGGCATGGTAGACACCCATTTGCCCAAGAGTAAAGGGAAAAGAAAGGCCGCTTTTGTCCCAATACAACACGTCCGAAAGCAAAACTCTCGGCCACAACTCAAAATTGATCTATTTTCCAATGAACCACCCCCGAGTTTTCAAGATCGGCCGTAGTCGAATCTATGTCAGACTCCAGTGCAGAAGAAACTGACGGGTTGATGGTTTTGTGTAGCAATTGTAAGGCACGCGTCGTATTAACCGAACCGAAGGAGAGACCAACATCACGGCAACCATCCAAGGCTGCGGCGACACCTTCAAATGAACTTAGCGAAGGCCAGCACTAGAAAGTGTTCGATAGGCTCGACCTTCAGGAACAAACAAACGGCCCTACCTCAGCCAAACGGTGTCTTGATTTCGACGTGCCGTCTTATAACGAGGATTATTACTCACGTAATTCCAGCAGTTCAGATTCATCGACGAATAAAAAAACCTTCAAGACACATGAGCCATGTGACCAACGTTGGTACAGTTATAACTCTCTCACAGGCATGTATATTGCATTATCCAAATCTTAAAAATGTCGACGCCAGCAGATAGATTGCATGGCTCAACAACGGGCAGCCCAGACCATTTCAGCCGCTAAATGGCAGCTTAAAAAAGCGATAAGAAGCAGAGAAGATCAACAAACACCAACAATCATGGCTGAATTACAAGGGCGAAAGGGAACCGGTCAAGACTTCGAAACCACCATTGAAGAATCCGAGAAGTGCATCAAACTCCTCATTTGGCCTGGGGAGATGAAAGTTCGTTTCGAGCAGTTTGAGAAAGACGTCGAACGTAAACTTCCCTCGTTACCCTTGCAAGAGCCGTTAATAAGAGTTCGATGAAATCTACACCCTTCATTCCTCGGTGAATCTTTGGAGTACATGAGAGAGTTTCATAAGAAATATTCTGCCAACAATTTGTACGGCCAACCCAAGGCGTGTCAAGAAGCTCTCAACCTAGCACTAACTTTTCATGATGCTGAATAGATTATCCAAAAAACCACTAATCCAGGAATGAAGTCCAGGTTCCAGCACATACGAGAAGCTAGGGTCCTTGGCTTTGAAGTCGATCCATACACGGACATTGATATGGTCGAGCTTTATTTTTCTCTTGACGACCTTCAATACTTACGACACCACTTCGAAGTCTTCTCGGCTATATCTCTTCGGTCTTACGACCGATGAAAAGGATCCATTGGCACGTATGGACGCCTACCTAGACACAAGGGATGCCCGGATCGCTTATGAAGAACGTGCCTGTAAAGCACTGCAGGGGCAAAGTCAGACACCAGAAACGAACGGGCTCGAAAACAACAGTTAGAAGGAAGCAAGGTTGGGTTACATGTCATAAGAGTAAGTACTTGTTGAGGCACACGATGATCAGGCTGAGGATGCTCTAACGCACGATGCTGCAGTCTTTGATAACTAGGAAGACGACTACCAGGATCCGATAGGCCCTTCAATCCTTGAGAACATGGAAATCAGCATGGTTCATGTTCTACCTGCTGAATTCTAGCTAACTGCACACCAACCAAATTTCCAGGATAGTGATGTGGTCGTCGAGGAAGCAACACAAGTCGATTTCGTCGCCACCGCCATAGATGGGCAAGCAAATAATGACGATAAGCTTAAAGTAGTTCTAGCCATATTGTTTCCTCGTTCATCGTTGATTAATCTTTAACATTTAAAGTCGTTGTATGTCACGATTCACATTAAAGGTTATCCAATCTCCAAAATTTTCGTCGATTGTGGGGCGTCGGTCAATATCATGCCTATATCCGTCATGACAACATTACGACGGTCCAACGACGAACTCATCCCATCAGGAATAACCATGAGCAGCTTCGTCGGTGACAAATCCTAAACCAAATGAGTGCTCTCTTTAAAGGTAAACATTGCAGGTCACATTCACATGACCATATTTTTTATTGTCGACTCTAAGACCGAGTATAATGCATTGCTCAGTCGGGATTGGATTCATCAAACGAATTGCATTCCTTCTTCTTTATATCAAGTTCTCATCTTTTGGGACGGTAAATTAGTTATGGTTCATCCGGCTGACAATCAGCCATTCGAAGCCAATATGATTCAAGCATGGTATTACGATGACCATGTCGGTTATATTACCCTATAGGGTTTGAACGAGGAAGGGCGACCGACTTAAATTTCGGTCCAGAAAGCGATCGAGGTAGGCGCCAAGACTGTCCATCAGAATTCGGCGAGACTTGGGTTGGCCGATCTGATCGCCGACATTGATGCCTAAAGAAAGATAGGACCAACGTCGAGCCACGATTTCATCTACCATGGAACGACTGCTGACCCACTGGTACGCTGTTTCCAAACACCCTAATTCGGGCGTCAACTTAGTCGAATTTTTGCCCGAAGGAGACAACGGCCCTATACTATGACTAGACAAAGTTCAGGCTGCATCGGCAAAGCTCGAGGATAATCAACCTCATGTTAAAGATATATTAGAGGAAATAAATGTTGGAACAGCCGAAATGCCACGACCTTTGTTCATTAGTGCTTCGTTACCCCAACATGTAAAAATTGAGCTTTGTAATTTGCTTAAAGAATTTAAGGATTGTTTAGCTTGGAGTTACCATGAGATGCCTAGTCTAGATCGTACACTAGTTGAACATGAATTGCGCATTAAACCTAGGTGTAAACCATTTTGCCAACCACCTCGACGATTCTCGACCGAAGTACAACTTGGCATAAAAGATGAACTCGTTCGACTTTTAAAAGCTGGGTTTATTCGGACAACTCGATATGTCAAATGGCTGGTGAACATCGTCCCCGTTTTAAAGAAAAGTGGTGCCCTGCGCATCTGTATTGATTTTCAAAATTTGAACTTGGCAACGCCTAAAGACTAGTATCCAATGCCAATTTTAGATTTGTTAATTGATGCAGCGGCATACCACAAGATCTTATCATTTATGGATGGACATGCTGGTTATAACCAAATTTTCATTGCCTAAGCTGATGTCCATAAAACCACTTTTCGTTGCCTCAGGGCACTTGGCACATACGAATGGGTCGTCATGCCACTCGGGGCTCAAGAACCCTGATGCCATATACTAACGAGCCATGAACACTATTTTCCATGATTTGATTGGTACCATCGTTGAAGTTTACATCGACCATGTTGTAATCAGAACGTCGGCAGACACATTTGGATGACCTCCGTTGGGCTTTCCTATGCATGCGCCGGCACAATCTTAAGATGAATCCAGCCAAATGTGCTTTCAGCTTATCAGTTGGTAATTTTTTAGGATTCCTCGTACAACATTGTGGTATTGAGGTAGACGACAACAAGGCTCGTGCAATCATCAATGCTCCATCCCTAACGACTAAGAGACAACTACAATCGTTGCTCGGCAAGATTAACTTTCTCCGTTGATTTATTGCTAATTTGGCTAGGAAAATGAAAGCCTTCTCCACGCTTTTGAAACTTAGGATTCTGACATCTTCGAATGGCGTGCAGAACATCAAGAGGCATTTACGCAGATTAAGGTGTCTCTAACAACTCCACCCGTCCTTGTCCCACCACGACGTGGCAGACCTCTTAAGCTCTATATCTCGGCGGCCGAAGAATCCATCCGATGCCTTATTGCACAAGACAATGATGCTGGGCGAGAACATGCCATTTTTTACCTTAGTTGAAATCTCAACCCACCAAAGATTAATTACTCCGCTGTCGAGAAGCTTTGTCTCACCTTATTTTTTGTTGCATCAAAACTCAGACATTACATGCTCCTGTCAGTTACTCAGGTCATTACCCAGATCGATGTCATTCGTTACATGCTCACTCGGCCGATCGTAAAGGGTCGAATCGGTAAGTGGACGATGGCCCTCTATAAGTTCAGCTTGCAATATATGCCCTAGAAAGCTATCAAAGGCTAAGCTTTGGCTGATTTCTTGGCTCAACACCCTTCCCAGTACAAGTTCAGGGGCAATGACGTTGAAATTGGCATGGTAGAAACACATGATAATTACTGGACGATGTACTTTGATGGTTCTAGTACTTCAGTCTCGGCTGGCGTTAGGATTGTTATTAAATCCCCCACTCATAACCGTTGGTATTTTTCTCTCAAGCTCGATTTCGATTGTACGAATAATCAAGCCGAATATGAAGCCCTTGTCATTGGCCTCGGTGTACTACACAATTTACGGGCGACTCGTGTCCTTGTTCTTGGTGACTCCGAACTTGTAATTAATCAACTCAATGGGACTTTTCGTTGCATGAGTTGTACTCTAGCGCCCTACCACATGGTTGCCAGCTATTTGGTCGAGTCTTTTGACGGTGTTACTTTCAAACACATTTCACGAGTTCATAACATCGATGCCGACGAATTAGCTTAAATAGCCTCCGGAGCACAACTCTTGGGGGGCAAATTAGGCCGAGAAATACCTGTGTTACGACAAGCACACTTGGCCTTGATTAATTGGCAAGTTCTCCAACGCGATTGCGTCATCCGTACCCGGGTCATATCTTTACCTTCATTGTTAGAACGGAATGACACTATTGAGGTTTATGCTATCAAGGCATTACCAGACGATTGGAGAATGACGATTATGTGATATATTGATAACCCCAACGAAAAACATGACCGACGGACAAGGGTCCATGCCACAAACTACGTATTATACCAAAATGAATTATACTAAAAAGGTGAGGATGGTTTATTACTGTTATGCCTTGGACTGTAAGAGGTTGCCTAAGCAATCATAGAAGTTCATGAAGGAATTTGTAGGGCTCATCAGTCTGGCCGTAAGATGCGATGGTTGCTTCGCTGACACGGCTATTTCTGGCCAAGTATACTGAAGGATTGTATTGAGTTCGCACGAGGATGTGTACAGTGCCAAATTCATGGTCCTATACAGAGAGTCCTGGCCAAATCACTACATTCGATCACTAAGCCATGGCCATTCAAAGGATGAGCCATGGATGTAATCGATAAAATTACGCCATCTTCTGGGTCCACAAAGCATGCATGGATATTTGTCGTGACGAACTATTTCACTAAATGGGTCGAAGCGAAGTCATATGCCGAGTTAACGTCTAAAGAAGTTTGTAATTTTGTAGAAGAAAACATCGTGACTAGATTCGGCACACCAGAAGCAATCATAACAGATAATGGTACGATCTTTACGTCCGACAGGTTTAAGGTGAAAGAAAGTTTTGATTGGTATTCTTGAAAAAATGGTGAAAGAAAAGGCCTGGTATGTGGCATCTAAAGCTAAACGAAGCATTATGGGCCTATCGAACTTCTCTCCGGTCAGCCACTGGAACGACTCCATATGCGTTGACTTATGGACACAACACAATGTTCCCGGTCGAGCTAAGTATAAACTCGTTGTGAGTAATCGAACAAAGTAGTTTGTTTAGTACCGAATACAGTTGAGCCATGAGACAAGAGTTAGAAGATTTAGAAGAAGCTCGGCTTGATGCTTATAACTTATTAGTGGCACAAAAGAAGATTGCCGAGCGAGCTTATAATCAACAAGTCAAACAAAAAACGTTCGACGAAGAGGAGTTGGTTTGGCAAACTGTACTACCCGTAGGATTTAAAGACCCCAGGTTCGGCAAGTGTTCGCCGAATTGGGAAGGGCCATTCGTTATACATAAAGTTCTCAGCAAGGGGGCATACCATCTTAAGGATCGAACTGGTGTGATTCATAAGTTGCCAATCAATGGGAAGTTTTTAAGGAAATATTATCGAGTCACAAATGGAGTTGGTGAATCAGTTTACAATTAAATAACTCTAGGGTGATGAAGGAAGGAAATATTCAAGAACGACCTTCAACTCCAACCATAGTGACCTTAACTTGCCGATTCCTCTTATCCATCTTCAGCTGTTCGACCCGCTTCATGCTAGCTGCTTATTTGGTTAAGCAAGATTTGCTGCTCAACTCAAAATCTTTTGCAAGCTCGGAAGCAATAGCTTACCTTTGATTTTGGAGTTCAGCAATTTGACGGTCAAGGTCAACCAATGTTTTTTTTTTCACCTTTAAAACTTCGACCTTTGGACGAAGAGCTTCTCGAACAGCTGTTGCAGCTTTCAAGTCATCATCAGCCCGAAGAGCTTTCTCAAAAATACCAAAATATTCTTGGGTTTGTTCCAGGGAAGAAGATGCTTGAGTGATAGCTTTAGTGCTCAATTGACCATCAGCTGCGAGATCGTTCAGACATGCACCCACTGAGTTGAGGCCTTGACATTCAAGAACTTGTGAAGCTGAGAGAGACAAGAGCTCCTGCAACTTAACAAAAGCATTTGATTCATCCGTTGATACGAAGGAGTCGGTTGTACCTACCAAAGGGCCAGCCACTCCTGAAGTATTCAAAAAAAGAACATCGAACTCAACTTCCCATGAAGGCTACACATGAAAAGAATTTAGGCAAAGGGAAAATGTAAAAGAGTATAGCAGAATGAATTTGTTTTTAGACATACTGAGAAGAGACTTCGACCATGTTTCCTGGTTCATTGCTCAAACCTAGAGAGCTTAATGGCCGAGCCAGTGTTTTAGATTGCTTCTCAATTCACGCAGCCGATAAAGGTTATCTACGTTTGACGGCCACTGAGGTGGCCAGGAAATATAGATAATGCCATTCGGCGCATAAAATTTTTGGTGAAATGAATAATTGGGCACCTAACATTTATTATATTTCTAGGTTTAGACTCGTTATTGCAAAGTTCACAAGAGAAAGTAATCGAGTCTTACAAAAGCCAAAGTCGCTTCTTAAGGGGGAATGCCAAGGTCTTGATCTTGCGAGTGAACTGGTGTTTCTGTCGTCACTTCAGGCTCGACATAAGGCCTTTTTCCACGATCGGTTGTAGGAGAATCTACCTGGTCAGTCGCCTCAATGATAGGGGGCTCGATGGAAGGAGGTTTGGTTAGTCGAGGGCGACTCGCCAGCGGAATCTCGTCGTTCTCGTCATCCTGAAATAAAAAACTGTTAATACTTTTGAATTTAATGAGAGAATGGAGATACCAACAACATAATCATACCTCTTCCAAGATGATCGCTGATTGTTTTGGATTTTTAGGGAGACTTTTCCCTACTGAAGGGGGTTACCTCTTCCAAGACGGGTGCAACGGTCAACCCTGGAGCTGCAGGCTTTCCAACCAGTGGTGCAGCAACTCGTTTAACCACTGATGCGAAAATTAACTTAACACACAAATTAAACCCTCTTGTTGACAATTGTAGTATGGATAAGTAGGGATCGTTCTGGACCGGGGATTAGGAGGGATTGGTAATCTACTCTAAACTGACTTAGAAACACAAAAATAAACTTAAAAACACTTAACAAGACTCACAAGACTCAAAACAAACTTAAAAGACTCAAAACTGCCTAAAAACAACACTTAGGCAGTTTCTGCTACTAACACAAGTTTTGGACGAAAATTGATTATATCTTGACTCAAAACACTTAAAAACACAATCTAAAACAAGTTCTAACTAATATGACTCAATATAGATAGGGGGATTTTGGTTTTGGACGAAAATAAGGAAAACAAAGCAACAATTAAAACTAAACAGATTTGCACGAAATTTGTTGAATTAGATGGATGATGGGCTAGCTAGAGAGTTCTTCTCCACACATGACACACTTGCATTCAAATTGATTTCCAATTGCTTCTCTTAATAAGTCATGAAACTCAATACTCCAGGTTAACTGTGACAACACTTTTTTAACCTTCAAGTTCTCCTTAAGTTAATGAATTGGATGGGAAAGCGCATACAACAATTCAAAGCATTCTCTAAAAGTCCCCTACGTGAAAAGCACAATAAAGGTACAATCAAAGATCATTAAGTTTCATGAAAACTATAAGCATTGACAAGGCAATTGTAACTATGAAAAGCATGAAACTTTTGCCAAGAATTCACTTAATACGATCGTTTATAAGCGACCTCCACTACTTGCAAATATAAGTTTGTAACTATTAGGTGAAACTCCCTTATATTTTAGCTTCAAATCCTTGCATGAAAACTTAGTGTGCACTCTTAATAAACATACAAGAATAAGTTATCAATCAAACAGTTAAGCAAATTGAATTCACAACTTATGAAATAACAACTGAAGGTAATCAATTCATAATGCAAGTATAATCATGGTATTGAATAGCCCCTAGCCAAGAAGGGCTTAGTTCCTCATAAACGCAAAACAAAGATACATAAATTTAGACATTGAAAACAAAGAATGAAAACACCTAAAAACGCTCCAGCAATCCAAATTGAATGGCGAGCATGTCCAAGGGTCTCCTTCCTTCTTCTTTGGTGCGGCACAAGGGATGGGTGAAGGTTTCTGTGGTGATTTGTGGTGGTGGATAGATATAGGTTGGTTATGGTGAAGGGTGGAGTCGCTGAAGAGAAGAGCCCCCTAGAACTTGCGACAAATGGTAGTATATATAGGCTAAGGCACGGTTTTGATGTGTTTTAGGGAAAGAAATAGCTTAGCTATCTTTGAAGGAAAAATTTTGTCCTAGCTAAGAACAAGTATGAACATTTGAATACTCATGCAAGCTATTAACACTTTAAAGTAGGCATGCATTAAAAAACAATTCATAAAACCCATGACTTTCAAAGCCTAGTATATGGTGAACCAAAATAAACTCTTTAACAACATTAAAGATAAGTAAAGATTTAGAGTTTCTTTACCCTTGGAGCTCATCCTTGTTTACACAAGGAATTCACCCAAGTGGAGGGCCTTCAAGTCACCTCCAAGCTCCTTGGATCCTCCTTGTGTTTTCCTCCCTTTAGTGCTCCTTTGAAGATTTGATAAAATGAGGATATGTTCTCCAAAACACCAAAAGTTTGATGTCTCTAAGTCTCTTCACCAAGGATGTATCTTGTGAAGATGATATGGATGACTTAGGGAAGAAGAGATTGCTAGATGTCCCTCCCCTTAGTGGCCGGCCTCTTGGAAGAAAAAGGAGAGAAAATGTTTCACCCAATTTCAACAAGAAAAACCCTTAATGAAAATAAAGCTATAAAGTTGAATTTATACTTCATTACAAGTGAGTGGCAAACTTGTAATTAATCCAAGTTTGCCATATTCACCCTAATGGCCGGCCTTCCTTTGTTATTGGGCTAATTTGCCCATTTTTTTTTAGTTGTCATACAACTTAAACATAATGGGCTTGTGGACCAAAACGCTTTTGGGCCCCAAAACGCTTTTGGGCCCCAAAACCCAAAACCAACATATAAGCCCAATATGAACATTTCGTATAATTAATTAACTATTTAATTAATCTTGACCATTCTTCAATTAAACCATTTAATTGCTTATCCATTTCATTTGATTTTTTCACATACATCCTACTCAGTGTACGATCCATTAGGTTCCAATTAACGAGGCAGTGGGCGATTGTTACTCTTAACGATCGATTGTGAATTGAAACCGCATTTCAATTCTCCCTTTATTGATTAGTGTTTGCTAACCATTAAGGCTTCCACAAACCATGAGTGACGCCTAGCAGCATATCATAGTTACCCAAGCTAAGTAAAATTGGTTGGAGAACCTATCCAGTTACAACTACAATGCAATACGGTCATTCTCTAATACAATACTCTTAATCACATTGTTTAAGTGATAGTTTGTTTCATGTCTACTATCCAATGTGATACTTTCCTATATGATTCCCTTGAATATGATTTGGAACAAACTTCCTAAGTCATATTCATTTGCTTTGGCCAAAGACTTTAGAATCATATCTTAGAGTATTCTCCTTCCACCATGGAAGGTTAGAGATCCCTTGTTGTGCATTCATATGCCTACATGACTAGATAGCTTGACCCCAACAATGCCGTGGACACTCCGAGGGAATGCCGTTGACATGATTAAAGATCAAGGACCTAACCATTAGACATCTATGATGCCTCAGGTCAAAGGACTACTTTGCATATTGCAACTTTAGAGTTCATACATGACATGTATGTTCGAACTCTCTTTTGATCGTAGTTCAGTGTACTCGATTACTCTTTCGAGCACCTATGTGTTTGTCTTAGTGTCCAACACCAAATGACTTAAGACTAGTCATACTCACGCTTGAGTCAACATAACACATACTAACCTTAGCGGATTGTCAATGCCCAATTGGCAATCCTATGGCTAGGAACGTTTTAGGAATGAACATAAGAGAATGGTCTCGATAATCTAACTCACTTAGATCACTTGTCTCTTAGATCAAATATATCCCTTGGATTCCCTTATTGCTTAAACACATGATACAATAAATAGTGATTAACAATAAGCTTTGCCCTCCATTAAACATATAAAAGTTTAATACATTAAGTATTCCAAAAAGCTATTATATCAAATGAGTGGCTTTGTAGGCATACTTCCAACAATCTCCCACTTGCACTCAAAGCCATCCTCCCATGTATCTAATACCCATCTTTTCCATATGACGGTCAAGCTGGATTTGAGACATTGCCTTTGTCAGTGGATCTGCTACGTTATCGGCTGAAGCAACTTTGAGGATGTTGACTTTCACCTCGGCAGCATATCTTCTAATGATATTAAAGCGTCTGTCAAAATGCTTGTTCTTTTGATGTGCCCTGGGTTCCTTGGCTTGAGCTATCGCCCCACTATTATCACAGTACAAAGTTACTGGTGATGTAATGGTTGGAACCACCCCGAGTTCAGTGATGAACTTCTTCATCCAGAACGCTTCTTTGCCGGCTTCAGCTGCAGCGACATATTCAGCCTCTGTTGTGGAATCAGCAATTACACTTTGTTTCTTGCTCTTCCAACTTACAGCCCTACCATTCAGAGTGAATACATATCCGGAGTTGGAACTTCTATCATCGACGTCAGATTGGAAATCTGCGTCTGTATAGGCTTCAACTCGCAACTCTGCTGCTCCTCCATATACGAGGAACATGTCCTTAGTTCTTCTTAAGTACTTAAGGACCGTCTTGACAGCTGCCCAGTGTTCTGGTCCTGGGTTAGAATGATATCTACTAGTAATGCTCACAGCATATGCGATATCAGGCCTTGTACATATCATGGCATACATGAGACTTCCTATGGCGGAGGCATAAGGAACAACACTCATTTGCCGTATCTCTTCAGGAGTCTTAGGTTCTATGGACTTAGAAAGGTGAATTCCATGTCTTACAGGAAGAAAACCTTTCTTAGATTGTTCCATCTGGAACCTACTTAGCACTTTATCAATGTACATAGATTAGGATAATCCAATTAATTTTCTGGATCTATCACGATAGAGCTTTATCCCAAGTACATAAGATACATCTTCCAAATCTTTCATGTGGAAGGTTTTGGACAACCACACTTTTACAGAAGAAAGTACTGCAGTGTCATTCCCGAATAGTAATATGTCATCTACATATAACACTAGGAATACAACTGCATCCCCAACGACCTTTTGATAAACACAATTGTCATCTTCGTTTTGAGTAAAACCAAACATTTTGATTTCAGTGTCGAAATGAATATTCCAGCTCCTGGAGGCTTGCTTAAGTCCATAAATGGACTTTTGAAGCTTGCATACCTTAGTCTTTTCAGACTTGGACACGAAACCTTCGGGTTGAGTCATAAAGAGCTATTCCTCTAGGTAGCCGTTCAGAAAGGCCGTCTTCACGTCCATTTGCTAGATCTCATAATCATGGTATGCATCTATAGCAAGCAAAATCCGAATGGACTTAATCATGGCTACAGGAGAGAAGGTTTCTTCATAGTCAATCCCTTTTATTTGCCTGTAACCCTTGGCTACTAATCTAGCCTTATAAGTCTCTACGTTCCCATCAACGCCTATCTTCCTCTTGAAGACCCATCTATTTCCAACAGGTACAATACTTTCTGGAGGGTCTACAAGAGTCCAGACCTGATTTTGATACATGGAATCCATCTCGGATTTCATGGCCTCTTGCCATCTCTTTGAATCAATGTCGGACATTGCTTCAGTGTAGTCCCTAGGGTCCTCCTTTGTGTTATTGTCACCTAGAAGGTGCAATTCCGCAAAGTCATTGTCTAAGCCATACCTCTTAGGTGGCTTACTAACCCGTTCAGATCTACGTGGAGCTAGGGGTTCAGGAACAGGGTTGTCAATATGTTGAGTGCTTGTTTGTGGTTCATTATTAATCTCATTAATTTCCATCTCTTTGCTTATAGTTCTTTTGAGAACGAATTCGTCCTCTAGAAACTTAGCAGTTCTGGCGACAAAGACTTTCTGGTCGTCTAGATGGTAGAACACATGTCCCATAGTTTCTCTAGGATATCCCACAAAATAACATCTTACTGATCTCGCTTCAAGCTTAGTAGCTTCAAGCTTCTTGACATATGCTTCACAACCCCAAATCTTAACATGATTAAGACTTGGCTTTCTTCCATGCCATATCTCATAGGGCGTTTGTGAAACTGATTTGGAAGGTACTCTATTAAGCAAGTAAGCTGCTGTATATAGAGCGTATCCCCAAAATGTTACTGGTAGATCAGCGGAACTCATCATAGAAGGAACCATGTTCATCAAGGTTCGATTTCTCCTTTCAGAAACTCCATTAAGTTGTGGAGTTCCCGGTGGAGTCCACTGTGATATTATTCCACACTCTTTGAGATAATCTAGGAACTCATTACTCAGATATTCACGCCCTCGATCCGATCTTAGGATCTTTATCTGTTTCTCAGTTTGCTTCTCAACTTCATTCTTGAATTCCTTGAACCTTTCAAAGGATTCTGACTTGTACTTCATAAGATACACATAGCCAAACCGAGAGTGATCGTCGGTGAATGTGATATAGTAGGAGAAGCCTCCTCTCGACGTAATAGACATAGGTCCACATACGTCAGTGTGGATTAACCCTAGAATTTCAGTGGCACGCTCTCCTTTTCCAGTAAATGGAGATTTGGTCATCTTCCCTTTCAAGCAACATTCACAAGTACCCATCTGATCATTACCTAATGGGCGGATATATCCGTCTTTCGACATCTTGTGAATCTTATCAAGGTTCACATGTCCAAGTTTAAGATGCCACATCTTTTCTTGGTTAACTTCTTCTCTAGCCCTTTTGGGTTTTGAGGTATTCCCGCCTGCAATACAGTGCATCCCACTATTCGTCTCTAGGTGAAAAAGTCCCTCTATCATATTACCATGAGAGATAATACGACCATTCAAGTATAAAGTGCAACTCATTTTGTCAAACAATACTGAGTGCCCATCTCGTAAAAGCTTAAAGATGGAAACCAAATTTTTTATACATGAAGGAAAATATAAACAATTTTTAAGTTCCAGGACTTCCCAGAGGGTAGGTTAAGCATGTAGGTGCCTATTGCTTTTGCAGAGATTTTAGTGCCGTTCCCAACTCGCACAACCATCTCCCCATTGCGCAGTGATTTGCTCCCCGCTAGTCCCTGCATCGTATTACAAATATGTTGACTAGCGCCTGAATCAAATATCCAGGAATTGGAGCTCACTATAAAAGCACTCTCTATGACAGAAATAGTCTCTTCAAAAGTTCTTGTCATAAGGCTCGCAATGCGCACCCTGTATTTCTTCTTCCAACGTTCATCCTTTCCACAATGAAAGCATGTTCCTTTGGATTTCTTTGCCTTCTTCTTTTGCAACCTTTTCCTTGTGTTTGCATTCTCACTCCCACTGTCCATTTTGAAACCTTTTTCAAACTTACAGCACATGTCAATCATCTCGTTTAAAGCATGATCGAATCTATTCACTTTATAGTTTACAATAAACTTAGTGAAATCATCCGAGAGAGATGCAAGGAAAAAGTCTTGGGCCATTTTCCCATCGATGGAAGTTCCTAAACTTTTAAGATCTTTAAATATCTTTTCCGTCTTTTGTCCATGTTCATAGACCGATGTCCCCTTTGCCATTTTGGCATTCATTAGACTACAAACATTTGAGAATCGTACATTACTAGTCTCAATGTCATGCATCTTATGCAAACTTTCAACCATGGCACAAGAAGTGTCCATGTGCTTATGTAGCTTCATAAGTTCCTCACTAAGGGAAGTGAGGATTAAGCATTTGGCTTGTAAGTCATCCTCATAGTGTCTAACATAATTTTGACACTCCTCCTTTGAAGCTAGTTTCGTAGGAGGTACATGAGGAGGGGATTGCTTAAGCACATACAATATGTCTTTCACCTTTGAGACATTCTCAATGTGGCGATACCAAGCAAGGAAACGTTGGCCCTTAAGGCCCCTTTTGTCAAGTATAATGGTGGATATAATTTTAGGCATGTCGTTAACTACATAACATAACAGAAATCGTATTAGATTGTTGGTTTAAAACTATTTGATTGGGTCTTTGAATCAAATAGTACCACCCACTATTTTTGGCAAATTCCACATCCCTCAATAGAATTCGAGAGTTATATTGAACTCTTAGCGGGGTATGGGAGACTCACCATTACCAAGCCCACCTCACGATGATACGATGTTGGCTAGCAAAAATAATGATGAGAGAATAACGCTTTATTCATTTACAACTTTTGTAATTACCCATCCGTTTGGCCTCTAGAGAATGTTGCCTCACAATGATACGATGTCGGCTCCATTGCACTTAGTTTAAGTTATTCCCACCATGCTTAGTTTGTGAAGGGGTTCAAGAATAGCCTCACGATGATACGATGTCGGCTATCCTCGTTGCCTACACTCACCTCATCATATGTTTATGGACTCCTCCTGGATGTAAGCACATACTTTGAACTCCCCCATGATAGGGTGAAGCCGGTGCATGAGTCACAAACGATTGGAGCCCACCACGGTGGAAGGCCTACGAAGAGATGTTCAAAACATCTCTCGCTTATCAACTTAATATTCGTTTGTCGAGGGAGTAGTTTTGGGCTACATCAAAATCATTTTAATCATATTAAAAGAACTTGGGCCTATCACAACTATTGGTCCAAGTTAATATGAATTTAGTAGTTTATAATACTCCCACTATTTCGAAGAAATAAGTGAGACTATATGGAACTACTAACGAATGCATTGCATCCTCATATGGACTATATAGTCATATTAGGTCTTAGGATGATTATGAACCGTTTAATTTGATCCAACACGAGCCTTGTGTTGGACCTTGGGTCTAAGGTAGGTAGTTGTTGATTTTAGTTACGCGTTTAATCCAATTAAACCGTTATTTCCTATTGGGCGTTGGACCCAACTATTCCATTTTGCATACATATAAACAAAAGGAATACATGAAATAATAAGAAGGGCTTATGCCCTTTTACAACACAAATCAAATGATGGACTTATGTCCATTTACAACAAATTGAATTAATCAAATTACATTTAAATCTACACTACTAAAACCCAAACATTCATA
The DNA here is from genome assembly GCF_042453785.1 of Malus domestica. Classification (NCBI taxonomy): domain Eukaryota; kingdom Viridiplantae; phylum Streptophyta; class Magnoliopsida; order Rosales; family Rosaceae; genus Malus; species Malus domestica. The sequence goes on from NC_091673.1 coordinate 28,087,231, forward strand.
ATGTAAATCGGCCAATCACATAGCTCAATTATCGTGGCCATTGGTTCATAATCACCCTTTTCTTAATCAATCACATTAACTAAGAAAGCAACTTAAACAATTGGTTTTTTTGGATCCATAGAATTGATTTAAATGGAACTAAATGAAATGAAAATCCAATTCTCATTAAAGAGACAAAACAATTTTGTTCTCATTTTATTTGGGCCAAAAGGAAACTATGACCACAACAATTGGGCCATAATGCAAATACAAAAACTTTTGGGGTCACTTTGTAAAAACACAATAGTCCACAACTTCATGTAATTACAACTAGATCCCAAAATTTTATTAATGTAAAAACATCATTAAAGGATCAAAACAATTCGTCCTTTAGTGTTTTAGGGCCTTAACGTAAAAACGTAAACTTTTGGGCCAAAGTGAAAATACACAAAAGTATCAAAACTTTATGTAATTGCGTAAAAGACCCCAAAAGTACCCCCACTAGGGGGTGGCCGGTTTTGGAGTGGTAAAGGAGTGTGAAAGGGTTTTATGCAAGTTGATTTTGGTGGGTGAGGTAAAGGTGAAATTGATGGTTTGTAAGAAAATGTTTTGTAAAACATTTATGAGTTTAGACAAACATTAAAGCCAAAATTAATGTTTCACCAATAACTTTCACCCATCAAAATTAAACCAAAACTTTATGAAAAACATAAAACTTTTGAATCAAAACTTCAAACCTTTTTGTTCTTGGCAAGAACTTCAAGAACATTTGAAGAACACCATGAAAACTCATAATAGCTCCATGAATGTTTTCATTCACCAAAACTCAATTTTTCACCACTCAAAAGAGGGCTAATATCCTAGGGTACTTAGGGGTTCCAAAAGTCACCTTAAAACCATTTTAACAAGACAAACATGAACCCAAAAAGTCACCCTAAGGATTTGGCCGAATTTCCCAAAATACATGGCACCAAATTTTAGTTCCAATATTCATGCTTAAATGAAATACATCTACAACATTTGAGATGCTAAATTTTCTAGCAAAATTTATATATTCAAAAGCAAGAATAAAGCTTGTAACATTTACAACATTTAAATCACAAATCATGAAAATCACAAAACCCAAAAGGATTCACCATAAACTAGGCCTAGGCTCTGATACCACTTGAAGGAAAAATTTTGTCCTAGCTAAGAACAAGTATGAACATTTGAATACTCATGCAAGCTATTAACACTTTAAAGTAGGCATGCATTCAAAAACAATTCATAAAACCCATGACTTTCAAAGCCTAGTATATGGTGAACCAAAATAAACTCTTTAACAACATTAAAGATAAGTAAAGATTTAGAGTTTCTTTACCCTTGGAGCTCATCCTTGTTTACACAAGGGATTCACCCAAGTGGAGGGCCTTCAAGTCACCTCCAAGCTCCTTGGATCCTCCTTGTGTTTTCCTCCCTTTAGTGCTCCTTTGAAGATTTGAGGAAATGAGGATATGTTCTCCAAAACACCAAAAGTTTGATGTCTCTAAGTCTCTTCACCAAGGATGTACCTTGTTAAGATGATATGGATGACTTAGGGAAGAAGAGATTGCTAGATGTCCCTCCCCTTAGTGGCCGGCCTCTTGGAAGAAAAAGGAGAGAAAATGTTTCACCCAATTTCAACAAGAAAAACACTTAATGAAAATAAAGCTATAAAGTTGAATTTATACTTCATTACAAGTGAGTGGCAAACTTGTAATTAATCCAAGTTTGCCATATTCACCCTAATGGCCGGCCTTCCTTTGTTATTGGGCTAATTTGCCCATTTTGTTTTAGTTGTCATACAACTTAAACATAATGGGCCTTGTGGACCAAAACGCTTTTGGGCCCCGAAACCCAAAACCAACATATAAGCCCAATACGAACATTTCGTATAATTAATTAACTATTTAATTAATCTTGACCATTCTTCAATTAAACCATTTAATTGCTTATCCATTTCATTTGATTTCTTCACATACATCCTTACTCGGTGTACGATCCATTAGGTTCCAATTAACGAGGCAGTGGGCGATTGTTACTCTTAACGATCGATTGTGAATTGAAACCACATTTCAATTCTCCCTTTATTGATTAGTGTTTGCTAACCATTAGGGCTTCCACAAACCATGAGCGTGACGCCTAGCAGCATATCATGGTTACCCAAGCTAAGTAGAATTGGTTGGAGAACCTATCCAGTTACAACTACAATGCAATACGGTCATTCTTTAATACAATACTCTTAATCACATTGTTTAAGTGATAGTTTGTTTCATGTCTACTATCCAATGTGATACTTTCCTATATGATTCCCTTGAATATGATTTGGAACAAACTTCCTAAGTCATATTCATTTGCTTTGGCCAAAGACTTTAGAATCATATCTTAGAGTATTCTCCTTCCACCATGGAAGGTTAGAGATCCCTTGTTGTGCATTCATATGCCTACATGACTAGATAGCTTGACCCCAACAATGTCGTGGACACTCCGAGGGAATGCCGTTGACATGATTAAAGATCAAGGACCTAACCATTAGACATCTATGATGCCTCAGGTCAAAGGACTACTTTGCATATTGCAACTTTAGAGTTCATACATGACATGTATGTTCGAACTCTCTTTTGATCGTAGTTCAGTGTACTCAATTACTCTTTCGAGCACCTATGTGTTTGTCTTAGTGTCCAACACCAAATGACTTGAGACTAGTCATACTCACGCTTGAGTCAACATAACACATACTAACCTTAGCGGATTGTCAATGCCCAATTGGCAATCCTATGGCTAGGAACGTTTTAGGAATGAACATAAGAGAATGGTCTCGATAATCTAACTCACTTAGATCACTTGTCTCTTAGATCAAATACATCCCTTTGATTCCCTTATTGCTTAAACACATGATACAATAAATAGTGATTAACAATAAGCTTTGCCCTCCATTAAACATATAAAAGTTTAATACATTAAGTATTCCAAAAAGCTATTACATCAAATGAGTGGCTTTGTGGGCATACTTCCAACAATCTTGTCCTATAATTAAAAGTCAGAAATCAATGGAAAATAGGTAAGAAAGGTGCATGAATTAAAGAGAGTAGGAAAGGGAAATTCGGCAGAAATTGTAGGACAGATTTTAGGAATGTGTTTTGGGGCACAAAATAGGTAAGAATCCTCTCCCCTTGTGCAGCAAGAATTGAAACAAAAGGGAATGCAATTTTAGGTCATAAAATAGGTAAGAAAGGAGAGAAAGGTGCGGCAATGCCTAGAACTAAAGGGGAATGTGAGTTAAAATCAGAAAATAGGAAAGGAGAGGATCCCTTGTGCGGCAAGGAAAGGAACAAGCCTAGGGTGGTGCGCCAATATCTAGGGCAGGTTCTAGGACTTCTAGAAATATGTAATTAGGCAACCTAACATGTTTTGAAACCCTTTTGTGGCTGGAACATAGGTGAGGAAGGATTAGGAAACTTCCAAGCCAAGAATAGAAACTTTCAAGAATGGAAACCTCCAAGAATAGAAACTTTGGTTTCCAATTCTGAACTCTTTGTTCTTCATTTTCATTTCTTCATTTCATTATTCATTCCTAGCCTCCTTTGATATTCAATTTCATCCATCCACCTTGATGCAAGCATAAGCTATCCATTCCATGCCCAAAACTGCTCCAAAAGGCTCCAAAACGAACATGTTTGCATACTTTGTCCTTAAAACCTGAAATTGCACGAAAATAGCTTAAAATACTAAAATTACTAAGTACTAGCAACGTAAATGCAAGGAAACAAGCTAATTAAGTCAAATAAATATGCTCCTATCAACCACGACCTCAGGAACATCAGGGACAGGTTGAATTTAGTGTTGGAAGTATGCCCACAAAGCCACTCATTTGATGTAATAGCTTTTTGGAATACTTAATGTATTAAACTTTTATATGTTTAATGAAGGGCAAAGCTTATTGTTAATCACTATTTATTGTATCATGTGTTTAAGCAATAAGGGAATCCTAGGGATGTATTTGATCTAAGAGACAAGTGATCTAGGTGAGTTAGATTATCGAGACCATTCTCTTATGTTCATTCCTAAAACGTTCCTAGCCATAGGATTGCCGATTGGGCATTGACAATCCGCTAAGGCTAGTATATATTATGTTGACTCAAGCGTGAGTATGACTAGTCTTAAATCATTTGGTGTTGGACACTAAGACAAACACATAGGTGCTCGAAAGAGTAATCGAGTACACTGAACAACGATCAAAAGAGAGTTCGAACATACATGTCATGTAAGAACTCAAAAGTTGCAATATGCAAAGTAGTCATTTGACCTGAGGCATCATGGATGTCTAATGGTTAGGTCCTTGATCTTTGATCATGTCAACGGCATTCCATCGGAGTGTCCACGGCATTGTTGGGGTCAAGCTATCTAGTCGTGTAGGCATATGAATGCACAACAAGGGATCTCTAACCTTCCATGGTGGAAGGAGAATACTCTAAGATATGATTCTAAAGTCTTTGGCCAAAGCAAATGAATATGACTTTGGAAGTTTGTTCCAAATCATATTCAAGGGAATCATATAGAGAAGTATCGCATTGGATAGTAGACATGAAACAAACTATCATTCAAACAATGTGATTAAGAGTATTGTATTAGAGAAGGACCGTATTGCATTGTAGTTGTAACTGGATAGGTTCTCCAACCAATTCTACTTAGCTTGGGTAACCATGACATACTGCTAGGTGTCACTCATGGTTTGTGGAAGCCCTAATGATTAGGCAACACTAATCATAAAAGGGAGAATTGAAATGTGGTTTCAATTCACAATCGATTGTTAAGAGTAACAATCGCCCACTACCTCGCTAATTGGAACCTAATGGATCGTACACCGAGTAAGGGTGATAGTGAAGAAATTAAATGAAATGGATATGCAATTAAATGGTTTAATTGAAGAATGGTCAAGATTAATTAATTAGTTAATTAATTTTACGAAAGGTTCGTATTGGGCTTATATGTTGGTTTTGGGTTTCGGGGCCCAAAAGCGTTTTGGTCCAAAAGGCCCATTATGTTTAAGTTGTATGACAACTAAAACAAAATGGGCAAATAGCCCAATAACATTAATATGGCCGGCCATTAGGGTGAATGGGCAAGCTTGGATTAATTACAAGTTTGCCACTCACTTGAAATGAAGTATAAAAGGAACTTTATAGCTTTATTTCTCATTAGGGTTTTTCTTGGTGAAATGAGGTGAAACACTTTCTCTCTATTTCTCTAAAGAGGCCGGCCACTTAGGGAGATTAATCTAGCAATCTCTTCTTCCCTAAGTCATCCATATCATCTTCACACTTAACCCTTGGTGTGGAGACTTAGAGACACCAAACTTTTGGTGTTTTGGAGATCCTTTCCTTACATCCACAAAGTCTAAAGGAGCACAAAAGGAGAAGGAAATCACAAACAATATCCAAGGAGCTAGGAGGTGACTTGAAGGCCCTCCACTTGGGTGAATCCCTTGTGTAAACAAGGATGAGCTTCAAGGGTAAAGAAACTCAAAATCTTTACTTCTCTTTAATGTTGTTAAAGAGTTTATTGGTTCACCATATACTAGGCTTTGAAAGTCATGGGTTTTATGAATTGTTTTTGAATGCATGCCTACTTTAAAGTGTTAATAGTTTGCATATGTATTCAAATGTTCTTACATGTTCTTAGCTAGGACAAAAATTTTCCTTCATTTAGGGTGCTGGCCTAGTCGGAGTTGGCCATTTCTCCGTCCAGGCTTAGACAACTCGAGCTGGAGGAGAGCCATTAGGAGTTGTCTCTCCCGTGGTCTGGCTGGAGATAACGTGAATTTCCCATTCCCTTTTCTTCACTAATTTCTTGACACGTTTTGTGGGACGAGGAGCTTCACCTACAGTATGGGTTTCCTAGCGAGGCCGTTTGCTCGGTGAGGTTTGCGCAAAATTTTTAGTTTTCTTGGAGGAATGGGGTAACGTTTTCCTGGCTGCAGCCGCATCCATCACGTCTGCTTGCTTCAATACTCAACTGCTTGAGAAAACGAAGTCAAGTTAGTAAAATCGAGTAAGTGTTTGAAGAATAAAGGTAGAGATAGCCATATACCTTGGGTCGTCCTTTTGGGTTGAGGGGCAAGGGTTTTTTTGGGGTCAGTCGCCAAAAATTCTATTAACCATATCTACGACCAAAGCGCCAAAGAAGTCATGGTGTATCCTTCCCATCAGTCGCCGAATGTGTTAGTGCTGAGAGATTCATGAACAAATGGCAACCTTGGAGGTAGCCGAGCTGTCGGGCAATGAAGTGGGGGTGGTAGACCTCCTAGCTTGCTCGGCGAGCGCCGTAGCCAAGGGAAGGTCGTGTGTTAGCACGAACGAGCCCCAGTTTTGACGAAGACCAACATTCTCACTTTCACTCCATGTAGATGTTAGAAGCCTGAGAGGACAGCTAGGCTGAAAAAGTATTTGAAGACTTCTTCGGCCCAGTGATGAGGCCCCGATCGAGAGGCAAACTAAAGGCCGATCATTGCAGTAGACTGAAAGTTGGGGATCTTTGGCCGAAATGTGGAAAAATAGACCTGCAGCCAGAGTTGGAATACCCAAAGAGGTCCGTTATAGTGCGGGTCGATTTTGTTGATGATCGTTTCGGCCAGATAGCGCAGGAGGTGGGTGATGATAGTTGGACTAAGCGCCAGGGAGTGACCACTACCCAGGGCTTCAGCCATCGGCATTTTTTCGACCAAGCACTTATTTGACTTGGTACAACAGATAAACGTGTTGTACCAGTAAAATAGGAAGGCTTCGTGCTCTCCCTTCAGCAGACTCTCTTCCCTTCGGCCAGCAAAATAGAAGATGAGGGTGTTGTAGTTAAAGAAGTTCTTGTGTAACTTATGAACTTCTTTTTTTGAAGGTTTTTGGCCTTCTTGGCTCAGCGTCTCGACAGCCCATTCGTCAAATAGTGCTTTAAGGTCGAGATTTAATGGGCACCCAAAAAGGGCAGCATCTACTGGGATGCCAGAAGGAGAAGTCCTAAGGATAGCTGAGATGTCGATGATGGTGGGGGTGATAGGGCCAAAGGGAAGGATCATGGTGTTAGGGGCCGGCCGTGTCCTATCAGGATGGGGTAGTTGAATCCTGATATAATAAGGAGTCTCGACAAGATGCGGATGCTGAAACTTGGGAATGAATGTGGCCTGATAAGGGGTTGAGTTCAAAGTCCTAATAGGAGTAGGACTGGCCGAGATAAGATTGGATCAGGGTGAAAAGTCCTAATCCAAGTATAGTTTTGATTCGATTAGAAGTATGTTTGCTACTATAAATAGAGGGAGGAGTGCATCATTCAAAACCCTCAAATTCAACACACAAACTGCCCTGTGCAAACTCTCGCTCTACGCGAAACCTCTCAACAAACTTGAAATTTTTATTATCTTTTTTGCCGACACATCTTTAGTTTGGATAAACAGCACTGTGAAGGCAATCGGCGAACATCTTTAGTTTGGATTGTCGTTGTAAAATCAACCGACCGCAAAACATTTTCAGTTTGGATAAACAGCACTGTGTCAAGGCTGACTGGTTATCTATCCAAGTCTCGGTCAATGAGGGTTTTCGAATCCTTATTGGCAGAGGTCATCTCACGAACCTTCTCAACGAAGTGAGGTGTTACGAATCACCAGACTCAGTGTGTTGAACACCGAGTTATTTTATGATTGGATATTCACAAGTTGGATTTAGATACTTTCCCAAATTCCCTAGGATTTGCACAATCACATTCCTATTATAAATATGACTACAACACTCCCTCTTGAATGTGTAAATACTCAACATACCATCGCATTAGATCTTCAGCAAAATAGTTGATGAAGTCATCGACATAACGGGTGATCGCGAGTCTCAAATTTAAGTGAAGTATGCATTTGTAGTAAAACTCACAAAACCTCGCTATGGTAAAATCTCACCATGGACTATGATCATGTCGGTGGCTCGTGTAATACACTTCTATTCTTTCATGGCACAAATTATTCTATTTGGAACAAGAAGTTTCAAATCTTTCTTTAGGCTAAAAATCTTATAGCTGTTAATTATCTCACCCTTGAGTGGAAGGCACCATCAAGGCTAGTCAATGAAGAGTCTGTGATTAAGCCAAAAAGTGAATGGACTCAAGAAGAAATTGTTTCGGCAATGGCTAATATGAAAGCAAAGGATGCTATTGTTTATGCCATTTCGTCTAATCAGTTTGCTCATGTTTAATAATGCACAACTGCCAAGCAAGCTTGGATATTGATGAAACAACCGTTATTCAAAAGATTTTGAGATCCTTACCCAAGAGATTTCATGCAAATGAGACTGACATTCAAGAGTTCTAAGACCTATATGAAATCAAGCTTGGAAAATTGGTTAGGAAACTCATCACTTATGCGATGGAGCTTGATATGGATGAAAGTGACTCCAAAAAGAGAAAATAAGTGGCCCTCCAAAGTGTTGAGAATAGTGAAGTTGTAAGTGAATTGTGTGGACAATCCTCTGTTGATGATCTTGCACTATTTGTCAAGCACTTTAGAAGAATTCTCAAAAACCAAGGGAATGATCCTAAGTAGATTGGTGAATCAACAACCAGTTGGGAGAAACTAACTACTCAAATGAAACACAAAGGGCTTGGTAGAAAAAGTGACAAAGAATGGTCAAAGATATTTGGCCTCTGCTTTGCTTGTGGAGGAACTGGGCATCGTGTTACTGATTATGGTAACACCAAACTTCTTGGTCAAAAGCATGACAAGGCAATGATGGTTACTTGGAGTGATAAAAATGATCAAGGTTCTATGCATTATGATGAGTTGTTAGAAGATGAAGAAAAAGTTATTGCTGTTGTTGCTCCAATTGAGGAAATGTCTCTAAATAATGATGACTCTGTACAGAATGGCAATGAGGAGATGACTTACGATGAATTGTGCATTAAGTATGATACTCTCTTTAATGAGACTTGTACTACAAAAGTGGAGAAGATTGAGCTCTCTAAGAAGGTTGTTGAGTTACAGAAAGAAAACAAGTCTCTTCATCTAGTCAGAACTGAATTAGATGAAAAGATTGGTTATCTTGAGGCCCATGTTGAGGAGCTGAATGAAAAGGTTAGTAGTTGCAATGAAAAAGTTGAAAATGATGATGTTATTAGTACTCTTAAAGCTTTGTTTCAATACTTGCTCGAATCTCAAGAAAACTTGATGAATCAAAGTCATGTGTTAAAAGAAAATAATGTAATGTATCATAAGGCTAACAGGAAATAGCTACTTAAGTTGAATGAGGCAAATGATAAAGTTATTCGTCTTACTATTGGGGCTGAAAAAATTGACAAGATGCTGAGTATTGGGAAACTACACGGTGACAAAAGTGGTCTTGGGTATGTAGAAAGTGGCTTAAGTTCTATCCCCACTAAAAAAACTTTGTGAGATAATCTAGGCATGTATCTCATAAAGTCAAACCATGTATAAAGACAAGATCTGTTCTTACGTGTCATCATTGTGGTGAAATGGGCACATTCATCCAAAATGTAGAAAATTGTACTTTGAAAAAACTAATTTGCTGAAGGGTTAAGTGGATCCTTTGGTCATCGAAGTCAATAGAATTGCTCAGCTTGTTCATTCTTCTTCATCTATAAATATTCAGTAGAGTTCAAAGTGGGTACAGAAGGTCTCAAACAGATGCCTTGTTGTTCTATATGCTCTATCTGTTACCAAACCAAATGTGTGGTATTTTGATAGTGGGTGCTCTCGTCACATGACTAGAGACAATGAGGCTTTCTCATCTCTTGCCCCTTTCATTTGTGGTGGTATTGTGTTTGGTAGCGGGGACAAGTCTCAGATCACGGGAAAAGGTGATGTCAAGATCCCTATATTACCTAAGCTTGAAAATGTTAGCTATGTTGATGCGTTAAAGTTAAATCTTGTTAGCATTACCCAGTTGTGTGATGATGTGGCTGATGAAGTGTGTTTTTCAAAACAAGGTTGCCGGACAATGGATGAACATGGAAAGAACTTTCTTGTACTCTCGAGCTCTGGAGATAATTGCTACATTCTTGATGCCTCTGAAGTTGCTGAATACTTCGAGTGCCACAAACCTGTGATGAAACTAGTGTATTGTGGCATAAGAGACTTGGGCATGTGAACTTCAAAGGCCTTTGAAGTTGTCCAAAAATGAGGTTGCAAGGAGGCTGCCACCTTTTTCTGTTTATGACTTATGTTTGTGAATCATGTCATTTGGGAAAACAATTTAGGATGGCTCATAAGAAAGTGACTGACATTGGAACCACTAAGCCTCTTCAATTGATTCATATGGATCTTGTTGGACCAATTCAGACCTTATCTCTTAGTGGCAAGAAGTACATCTTAGTAATTGTGGATGACTACTCTAGATTCACTTCGACATGCTTTTTAAGGGAAAATCTAATACTTTCAATAGTTCTTCATTTTGTACAAAGTAATGTTGAATGAATCTCTATCTAGCCATCCTGCTCTAGTCAGAATTAGAACTGATCATGGAACCGAATTTGAGAATGCTCACTTTGATGATTCTGTTCAACAAACGGCATTAAGCTTGAATTTTTTGCTCCAATCACTCCTCAACAAAATGGTGTAGTGCAAAGGAAAATTCATGTTTCAATAGAGATGACTAGGGTGTTACTTAACAGCAAAAACTTGGCAAAACATTTTGGCCCGAGGCCATGAACACCGCTTGCTACATCTCAAATTGAGTGTTTCTCAGACCTGGCACTAATGTGACACCTTATGAACTTTGGAGGGGTAAGAAGCCAATGGTAAAGTATTTTAAAGTCTTTGGGAGTGTGTTGCTACATTCTACATGATCAAGAACATCTAACAAAGTTTGATACTAGGAGTGACGAAAGAATCTTCTTGAGGTACTCCAACACAAGTCGGGCTTATAAATTTTACAATTTGAGGACAAAGATCATCATGGAGTCCATAAATGTCAAGATTGGTGACATTGATGTTCCTCCCTCTTTCGCATCTGGAAATGATGATGTGTTATTTCTCTTTGCTAAGGATAACGGTGATGTTTCTGTCGAGTCAAGTGTCGTGTCAAAAAGTGATAATGAGAGGGAATCAAGCACTGATCAAGATTTTCGTGTCCTATTCAAGGATAAACCAAAGTGGGCCAAAGGTCATTGTGAATTACGGGTTCAATTGACAAAGGTGTTAGAACTCGAAGAAAAATAGTTGATGAAGTTGCAAACTTTTGCTATGTCTCACAGATTGAGACCAAGAATATCAAAGATGACCTAACTGATGAAGAATGGATCTTAGCCATGCAAGAAGAGGCTGAATCAGTTTAAGAGGAATGAAGGCTGGTCCCTTGTCGATCGTCCATCGAACACTAACGTTATTGGCACTAAATGGATTTACAAGAACAAGTCTGATGAGTCATGAAATGTGATAAAAAAAAGGCCAGACTTGTTGCTTAAGGATACTCTCAACTTGAAGGTGTTAATTTTGATGAAACCTTCGCTCCTGTTGCTCATCTTCAATCAGTCAGACTTTTATATGTTATTGCATGCCATTTAAAGTTCAAGCTTTTTCAAATGGATGTCAAAATAGAATTCCTTCATGGATATCTTAATGAGGAAGTCTACGTTGAACAACCTAAGGGCTTTGAGGATCCTTACAAGCCAGGTGGGGTGTACGAATTGAGGAAAGTTCTCCACGGCCTTAAAGAAACCCCAAGTGCTTGGTATGACAGGTTGTCTTCTCATCTTCTTAATCATGGTTATATTTGTGGTTTTGTTGATAAAACTTGTTTGTTAAGAAGGTTAAATCTCATGTTGTGATCGTTCAAGTGTATGTTGATGACATAGTTGTTAGGTTTACTTCTGTTGAGTGCAAGTTATACTTTTTTGTCCTCTTTTTACTTAGGTTTTTTACTTCAAATCTCTTTGTATCACAAGGTATTTTGTTGTTTGTATTGTATTTCAGGATGAAAGTAAGAACTTGAAGAAATCATCTTATTTTGAATATTGTAACAAGTGGCCCAAGATCCGCCAAAAAGGGCCCTTGCAGAACAGCCAACTTGCGAGCTTTACCTCCAAGTGATCATAACGAATTAGAAAATGGGCCATATATGGTTGGAAAGCCTTGGAAGTCTTCTTTCTGAAGGGCTTTACAGCTTGTGATTCGTAGGTTTCAACAAGAAATTATGACATAATAAAGAGGATTTGTTCGGTTACAAATTTTGATAACAGCTAGTTTTCAGTTACTCCAATACTAAAAGCTGGTTATTATGAGCTATAAATGAGAGTCAATTCATGGATGTAAATATGTTAGATGTTAGACAAGTCTTAAGCCTTGAGCAGTTTCTAGGTTCTTGCTTTCCTAACTTTTTATGGATACTTAAGGCTGCTTTGAAGCCCTAGACATGATTGAATTAATGTTATGATGCAGCTTTAGTTTATCAATTTCATTTGTAAGCTAGAATTAGTTTTCCGTTTCAATCATTTCAAGCACATATTTTCAAGCTTAGCTATATTGTTTATGTTTGTTTTCTGTTGATAATGATAAGGATGATTGCCATATCTTCTTTCATTCATTAGCATCATGTGGTTAGTGTTGGAAATGTGCCCTAAAACCAATCATATGATGATACTTTACGGACATTTCACATGTTAAACTAATCTAGTTTAATATCAAGGGCAAAGATTATTGTTTTAAGCCATCTCATATAAATGTTATATGCTTAAACGATAAGTCCAAGGAATATGTGATTGGGAGAATGCAATCTAAAGAAGTTAGATTCATGAGACCATTCTTTCGTAGACACATCCTAAACGTTCCTGATCATAGGATTGCCAATTGGGCATTGACAGTCCGTTAAGATCAGTACGTGATGTGTCTTCTCTCAAGGAGAGTGACTAGTCTCGAGTCATTGGTGTGTGTGACATCAAGACAAGTACGTAGGTGCTCAATCGAGAATGAGTTCACTGAACACGATCAACGAAGAGTTCTCATATTCATGTCACATGAGAACTCATGGTTGGGATAATGCAAAGTAGTCCTTTGACCTGAGGCATCACAGCTGTCTTGTGGTTAAGTCCTTGATCTTTGATTATGTCAAAGTCACCCCATCCGCAGGTGTCCACGGCATCGTTGGGGTTAAGCTACTTAGCTATGGAGGCAAGTGAATGCGCAACAAGGCATCTCTAACCTTCAAATCGTTTGAGGGAGAATACTCTATGATATGATTTAGAACATCTGGCCAGAGTATGAATGAGATTTAGGAAAGCGTTCCAAATCACATTCAAGGTAATCATATAAGCACACGAATCACATTGGATAGTAGACATGAATAAATAAACTATCAAACCAAACAATGTGGTCAAGAGTATTAGATTAGAGAAAGACCGTATTGCATTTGTAATCCTAAACTGAATAGGTTCTCCACCTCTTCTGATTAGCTTGGGTAACCATGATATGCTGCTAGGTGTCACTCATGGTTTGTGGAAGCCCTAAACGTGTATAATCATTAAAGGGAGAATTGAAAGTAAGTTTCAATTTACAATCGATTTGAAAGAGTTTTAATCGCCCACTGCCTCGCTAAAAGGAACCTAATGGATCGTACACCGTGTAAGGTGGAGATTGAAGAAAGAATGGAGATGAGTAAGAATAATTAAATGGTTTAATTATTTATGGCAAGGATTAATTAATATGTTAATTAATCAAACGAATAAAGTTCGTTAAAAGACCACGGGTTAGTTTTGGGCCTCAAGGCCCAATGGGCTTCGAACGTCAAGCCCATTGACTTAAGTTGTATGACAACTTAATTCACAAAGGCCCAAAAGCCCAATAAAACCCTTATGGCCGGCCATGTTAGAGAGAATGGCCTTTTGGTTCTTTGGGTCACTTATTTGAAGTGAATATATAAAGGACTTTATAGCCTAAATTCATTAAGGGTTTCTTTTAGAGAAAATTGGTGAGAACTTGTCTCTCCTTTTCTCTCTAGGAGGCCGGCCCCCTTGGAGGGTGGATCTAGCAATCCCACTACTCCAAGGTCACTCATTTCTTCTCCAATCTCTCCTTGGTGTGGAGACTTAGAGGTTCTCAATTTTGGGAACTTGGAGAAACCTTTTCATCCATCCAAATCCATAGATTTTAGATGCAAGGAATGAAGGCCCTCTATTTGGGTGATTAGCCTTTGCTTATGCAAAGAGGAATCTACAAAGGTATAAATTTCAACTCACTTTGTTTTTTAGTTGAGTTTTGGTTCACCAATCTACTAGGCTTTGAATTTCATGGGTAATGTTTTGTTTTTGAATGCATGCAAGCATGATTCCGCCTTTAATTGTTAATTGCATGCTATATGATGTTATTCAAATGAGCATGTTTTCACAAAATCATCATTCAAGTGGTATCAGAGCCTAGGTGTAGTAGTTGGTGAATCCTTTTGGGTTTTGTAGTTCATAGTTTGTGATTTAAAAGTTGTAATATGTTACAAGCTTTATTCTTGTTTCTTTGAATGTAAATTTTGTTAGAAAATTTGACATCTCAAATGTTGTAGATGTAGTTCATATGAGCATGAATATTGGAGCTAAAATTTGGTGCCATGATTTTGGGAAAATTCGGCCAAATACATACGGTGATTTTTTGGGTTCTTGTTTGACTTGTTAAAAGTGTTTTAAAGTGACTTTTGGAACCCCTATGTACCCTAGTTTGGTTATATGTTATTTCCCTAAAGTTTGAATGGTTTTGGAATGTTTTTGGGTGAAAAATGTTGATGGAAAAATTTTGGGTTTTTCATAAGTGTTCTTCATTGTTCTTGACATAAAGTTTGGGTTTTTCATAAGTGTTCTTCATTGCCAAGAACATAAAGTTTGGTGTTTTGATTCAAAGTTTTGATTTATTTCATAAAGTTTATGTTTTATGATTTTCAAATGTTTAAATGTTTTAGATATTTGTTTAAATGGTGTAAGAGATATTGATGGGTGTGTAAGGATTAATTTCCTTTCACACACACCACTTGCACTACTTGAATGCTTTATGTCAAAACTCACAAATCAACACACACATCACTCCATTTCTTCTTCCAAAACCGGCCACCCCCTAGTGGGGGTACTTATGGGGCCTTTTATGCAATTACATAAAGTTTTGATACTTTTGTGTATTTGCACTTTGGCCCAAAAGTTTACGTTTTTACGTTTAGGTCCAAAAACGCTAAAGGACAAATTGTTTTGCTCCTTTAATGAAGTTTTTACATTGTTTGAATTTTGGGTTCTAGTGTAATTACATGAAGTAGTGGACTTTCGTATTTTTACAAAGTGACCCCAAAAGTTTATGTTTTTGCAATATAGCCCAAATGTTGTGGTAATTGCATTTGGGCCCAAATTTGGTTGAGAACAAAATGGTTTTGTCTCTTTAAATGAGAATTGGATTTTCATTTCATTTAGCTCCATTTAAATCAATTTTATGGATACAAAAACCAAATGAAAATGTTGCATTCAATTTAATTAGTTAAGTGTTAATTAATTAAAGGGTGATTATGAACCTAAGCCTACGATAATTGAGCTATGTGAAAGGCCGTTTCAAATTTGTTTGAACCATGGGAATGTGTAGATTAGATTTTGGTTGTAATTTGATTTGATCAAATGTTGTAAAAGAGCATAAGCTCTTCTTTACTTTAAAGTAATTTGATTTATGCAAATGTTGTAATGAGCATAAGCTCACCTTTACTTTGAAGTACTTCTTTCTTGCTTTATTTGATATGCATGAAAATAAAGTAGTTGGGTCCAACGCCCCTAAGACAACACGCCTTAATTTGATTAAACGCGTAACTAAAATCAATCACCATCCCTAGACCGAGATTCAACACAAGGCTAGTGTTGAATCTAAACAAAGGTTCATAGTCATCCTAAGGCCCTAAGGCAACTATATAGTCCATCAAATGAATGCAAAGTTTATGTTAGTAGTAGCATATACTCTTGCTTTAAAAACCGTTTTATAAGCATAGTGGGAGTATTATATACAACTAAAACAATCATATGGACCAATAGTTGTAATAGGACCAAAATTGTTTTAATAAAGATTAAAATGAATATTTATATGTGAGGAGACCTAAAACCCTCAACCAAACCATTATTAAGTTGATAAGCGTGAGAGTGCTTTGAACACTCTTTCGTGGCCTTCCACCATGGTGGGCTTCAATCGTTTGTGACTCATACACCGTATTAATCCAGTTCTGGGGTTGCAAAGTATGTGCTTACATTCAGGAGAAGCCTATGCACATATGATGAAGTGAAAGGTAGGCAACGAGTGTGGTTAATATGATATTCTTCTGAGGCCATCCTTGAACCCCTACTTGAACTAGCATGGTGGGAATGACTTAACTAAGTGCAATGTGCCAATATGATATTCTTCTGAGGCATCATTCTCTAGAGGCCAAACTAGATGGGTACTTGCAAGAGATGCAAATGAGTAAGCGTACTCTCTCATTATTATTAAAGCTAGCCAATATGATTTTCTTCTGAGGTGGGCTTGGTAGTAGTGAGTCTCCCATACCTTACTAAGAGTTTCCTCCAAAACTCTCGAATTCCAATGAGGGATATGGAATTTGCCAAAAATAGTGGGTGGTGCTATTTGATTTAAAGACCCGAATCAAATGGCTTAAAATCAATCAATTTATATTCGTTATGTATTTGTTTACCAATATATTTGCAAACGTTATCCAACACTTGACAAATAAAAGCCGAAAGCTTTAGTTTCCGGACTTGGTACTACAAAACCATAGATTGTCTTTAATGGCTTGTAAATGTACCTAAGTAATCTCATCCTCACAATCTTCCTATTGATAATGTATCATTAGAAGAATATGTTAGAAAAGTCTATCATAAAGAGGACAACACTTTTAATGTCATAATTCTTCAATTACAAATTGTTGTATGAAGAAATAAGAGTTGCTTTGAACAACTCTTAATCAATGCAAACATTAGTGCTTGTTTCTTTGTTACATGAACAAGGAACTTTAGAAGAAAGCACAAGTGCATGGACACTTTATGTGCCATGATTCTTCACTTACAAATTGTTGTATGAAGAAATGAGAGTTGCCTTGAACAACTCTTGAAAGTTTGTAATTATGTTTAGAACATAATGGTTGGTTGACAAACATAGTCCATTAACATGGACTTATGATGATTTTGAATCATTGAGTGTTGAAGTGTTAAACCACTTAACGAGACGGAAACTAGGCAAGGACTTCACCTTTGAGTCCCTATCCTAATGGTTCACTAAGTTTATTGTAAACTATATGGTGAACAATAACCACACACTCTCCGAAATGTTTGATGTGTATAACACAATTGAAATAAGTTTCAAGAGAGATAGTGGGAGTTTAGGGACCATGACTAATGTAGTCAACGGTGAAAGTCAAATGAAGAAGATAAGAATTAACTCCAAGGGAACAAACTTTCTTTATGAAAGGATGGACATTGGAAGGGGTATTTGCAAGAAATGTCTTGCAAGTGTCAAGAACACACATTTCGAAGGTGTTGTAAATTGTTCTTGAATTGTTCAAAATAGTTGGTTCTTCTACTTGAATGCTTGATTTTGTATTAGTAACTATGTTTTACAATCGTTGTAAAAGTGTGACTAATAAGAAGTAGAAGATATATGAGAGAAGAAAAGGTGCTTTACATTCGGAACGTGAATAAAATATAGATCTCTGTGAAAGCAGATAGTACTTACTTCCTCATATGAACTACCAAAGAAATTGAAAAAAACCAAAGATTGTCTTTACATTCCAATTTTAAGGAATTTAATTCCGTCACTATAGTAGAGATGGATGAATGTTTTGTTTGACAAAACATTGTTCTTTATTAATCAATGATTGGATTATAGTAATCTAACTGATTGTCTCTATAGTAGAGATGATATGGTAGTGTTAACTGTTTAGAATATAAATGATGCTTAATACCCAAAAGGGTTGCAAGGTAGTGACTAATCCCAACTAAGTTGTGATACCTCTAAAACCATAAGTTACGAGTTGGTGAAAGATGGATGCTTTGGATCATTAGATCCGGATCCAATACCTTCTTGTTAAAGTTGTATAGAGGCGAAATGTTCGAATCTTTATTCTTTTGGAAAGAAGAAAGAATCACAAAGTTGTTGAGGTTAATTCACTTAGATGTTAGTGGCACTTGTCCACAACATAATACTACTCATGTTGTATGACATTCACCGAAGATCACTCTTGGTTGGACTATAGTTTATTTTGAATAAACACAAGTCCGAATACTTTGCAAAAGGTTTCAAAGAATTCAAGAAATGTAAGTTGATGAGTAAGACGTCTAAAGTATTTACCTCCTTAGATTTGATCCAAGGAAAAGTAACACTTTAGATGAGTTTCCTTGAAAGATATCAAGGAAAGAAGCATCATAAGATAATGAATTTCTCCATTAGGAGAAGAACGAACATGAATAAGATTTAGTTCGTCAGATGTTATCTATTACCCATATATAGGATATATACTTCTAAAAACAATATGATTGTAAATTAGAAGATCTTTCCAAAATTTTCATGACTCCATAAGATGTAGTTGGAAAGAAAGACAAATCTTAAGCATGTTAAGATTTGGGGTTGTGTGCTAATTAGCAATATTTGTTTGATAACAATCTTGTGGGATATCCTTAAATTAACTTTTGGATATCGCTTCTATAAACCAACTAACAAATGTTGTTTTGTTGGGTAGTTCATTGTAATCCTACAATGTGATTTGCCTTAGAGCTAATGAACGAGAGATAGAACTCAAAGAATGGGTTCTTTGAGAGACAAGATGATAATCAACAAATATAACAACCTAGTTCCTATACCACAAGCTCCAAGGTAGTCTAGAAGGATTTATAAACCGTCTCAGTTGAATGGTTTGAACTTTATGACTATGTCATAGAGTTGCACCTCTTAATTCGAAAGAAATAAGAATGAAAATCCTTATGACTACATTGAATGTATATATGATATATACTCAAGGAAATGGTAAAATACCATTTGACCCGAAATAATGAAACCTTCATAAGCTAATTGGTAGCTTAAGGCGACTACAATAAAAAAGAATGGTTGACTTTGAAGAAACCATCTTTGAGATAGTCTTGGTTTCGATTAATTCGAAGATTGCTAGCTACAACTAAATGGTGATTCAATATTTGGACATAATATGGGTTTCCAAAACCATTGTTAAGATAGTCTTGATAATATATGTCTAAAATTATAAATCACAAGACATGTAAGTTGTAGAGATCCATCCATCATGAATCTTAGCAAGCTAGTGGGAGCTATAAGCATCTTATGAGAAAAAGGATTAAATCGTTTGATTTCTCATAAAGATGTAAATGAATCTTTTGTTTACTAGGTTTACAAAAGATTAGTGGGAGTTAAATCATGTTCCTAAAATTTAAATATATATGATATATTAATTTTGGAAATGAAATGAATACTTCTTCGTTAAAGTTATGACTTTAATACATTATATGAAGATAGAATGTATATGGGAGTTAATCATGTTCCTAAAATTTAAATATATATGATATATTAATTTTGGAAATAAAAAGAATACTTCTTCGTTAAAGTTATGACTTTAAAACATTATATGAAGATAGAATGTATATGGGAGACATAGTCTATATACATGGGATGGAAATCTATAATGATAGATTTTAGGATATAATTTGATTATATCAATCCCTAATAATAGACAAGAGATGCTAGCAAGTTTCTCATATGATGATAAACTTCAATCAAGAGGACAACTTTAGTGAGACTAAGATGTTGCTCTTCTCAAAGGGAACGTACCCTTTGACTCCCAAAGAAATAAATGCGTAAATATAATCCTTTATGCGTAAGCGGAAAGGTGATTTATGTATTTCAATTAGAAGGACAACTCTAGTGAGACTAAGAAGTTGCTCTTCTAAAAGAGAACGTACTCTTTGACTCCCAAAGAAATAATGCGTAAATAGAATCCTTTATGCATACGCATAAAGGGGATTTATGTATTTCATATTGTATGAAAAATATTGATATGAGTTGTACCTAGAACGGTACAATACGATATCAGTGCAAGCCCAGGATCAGAACCATGGCAACTGTCAAGTGAATCCTTAAGTATTTAAGAAATACTAAAGGATAAATTCCTCAAAGATCGAGGAAGAATTAGAGTAACGTAATGGAAGCGTAAATGTATTAGATTATGAATCTAATCCATCATTGGATGTTTCTTCATTATGAATGAAGAGATAAACAAATATCTCTTTATTATGACTAAAGAGATATTTGGATGGAAACATTAAAGTAATGACTTTAGTGTGTTCCATTATGAATGCAAAATATAATGCCATATAGAAGTTTACAACAATGTTGTTTGGTTGGGAAAGTTCATTTATGAACTCTCTATTCGGTTCCAACCAGAAAGTGTATGACACTAATGGGGCGATAGCTCAAGCCAGGGAATCAAGGTCTCATCAAGGTCCGAACTCATATGAGAGACTGAACCACATGATTGAGAATCATGTATAATGGTGACGTCGTTATTCTCAAGGTTGCTTCTATGGATAACATATAGATATCCATTGTCTAGGCCTACTACTCAGTCATTTATGAAATAACTACAGAGGAGGTATCATCACTGATGACCAAGCTGATTGGCTCTAGTGCAAGTGGGAGATTGTTGGAAATGTGCCCTAAAACCAATCATATGATGATACTTTACGGACATTTCACATGTTAAACTAATCTAGTTTAATATCAAGGGCAAAGATTATTGTTTTAAGCCGTCTCATATAAATGTTATATGCTTAAACGATAAGTCCAAGGAATATGTGATTGGGAGAATGCAATCTAAAGAAGTTAGATTCATGAGACCATTCTTTCGTAGACACATCCTAAACGTTCCTGATCATAGGATTGCCAATTGGGCATTGACAGTCCGTTAAGATCAGTACGTGCTGTGTCTTCTCTCAGGAAGAGTGACTAGTCTCGAGTCATTGGTGTGTGTGACATCAAGACAAGTACGTAGGTGCTCAATAGAGAATGAGTTCACTGAACACGATCAACGAAGAGTTCTCATATTCATGTCACATGAGAACTCATGGTTGGGATAATGCAAAGTAGTCCTTTGACCTGAGGCATCACAGCTGTCTTGTGGTTAAGTCCTTGATCTTTGATTATGTCAAAGTCACCCCATCCGCGGGTGTCCACGGCATCGTTGGGGTTAAGCTACTTAGCCATGGAGGCAAATGAATGCGCAACATGGGATCTCTAACCTTCAAATCGTTTGAGGGAGAATACTCTATGATATGATTTAGAACCTCTGGCCAGAGTATGAATGAGATTTAGGAAAGCGGTCCAAATCACATTCAAGGTAATCATATAAGCACACGAATCACATTGGATAGTAGACATGAATAAATAAACTATCAAACCAAACAATGTGGTCAAGAGTATTAGATTAGAGAAAGACCGTATTGCATTTGTAATCCTAAACTGAATAGGTTCTCCACCTCTTCTGATTAGCTTGGGTAACCATGATATGCTGCTAGGTGTCACTCATGGTTTGTGGAAGCCCTAAACGTGTATAATCACTAAAGGGAGAATTGAAAGTAAGTTTCAATTCACAATCGATTTTAAAGAGTTTTAATCATCCACTGCCTCGCTAAAAGGAACCTAATGGATCGTACACCGTGTAAGGTGGAGATTGAAGAAACAATGGAGATGAGTAAGAATAATTACATGGTTTAATTATTTATGGCAAGGATTAATTAATATGTTAATTAATCAAACGAATAAAGTTCGTTAAAAGACCACGGGTTAGTTTTGGGCCTCAAGGCCCAATGGGCTTCGAACGTCAAGCCCATTGACTTAAGTTGTATGACAACTTAATACACAAAGGCCCAAAAGCCCAATAAAACCCTTATGGACGGCCATGTTAGAGAGAATGGCCTTTTGGTTCTTTAGGTCACTTATTTGAAGTGACTATATAAAGGACTTTATAGCCTAAATTCATTAAGGGTTTCTTTTAGAGAAAATTGGTGAGAACTTGTCTCTCCTTTTCTCTCTAGGAGGCCGGCCCCCTTGGAGGGTGGATCTAGCAATCCCACTACTCCAAGGTCACTCATTTCTTCTCCAATCTCTCCTTGGTGTGGATACTTAGAGGTTCTCAATTTTGGGAACTTGGAGAAACCTTTTCATCCATCCAAATCCATAGATTTTAGATGCAAGGAATGAAGGCCCTCTATTTGGGTGATTAGCCTTTGCTTATGCAAAGAGGAATCTACAAAGGTATAAATTTCAACTCACTTTGTTTTTTAGTTGAGTTTTGGTTCACCAATCTACTAGGCTTTGAATTTCATGGGTAATGTTTTGTTTTTGAATGCATGCAAGCATGATTCCACCTTTAATTGTTAATTGCATGCTATATGATGTTATTCAAATGAACATGTTTTCACAAAATCATCCTTCAGTTAGGTTCAGAACTAATCATGTAAATTGATTCCATGAAGTTCTAGGATAAATGCCATGTTCTAGGGTTCATGTGATGTTCATAATCCTCTTCGTTCTTAATGAGTTTCTAGGTGCTAAATATGAGTATATGTCATGCTAGGTTGCACCTACAAATACAAGTTTTATGTTTATGCCATGCATCTAACAGGCAAAGTAATAGAGAATTCTTACAATCTAGTTATATGCCATGCTAGATATGTGAACATCTTAGTTGTGCATTTGAAAGGGATAAGTTAAAAGATTATATCATTGATTCAAGAATGTTTAGGGGAATGCCTTAGCTCATTTAAAGTCAGATTTATGTCCTAAAAACGTTTCTAACCTATTTAATGTCTTAGGTTTGTTTTTAAATAGTTCTAATTTTTTCCATTTGCTTTCTATCTTAATTTCTTTTCCAAAATTTCTCAAACCCCCCATTTTAAGTCATAGGAGTCTTTAACGAATGCTAATTTGTAAGAGTCAAAGGTTTTACTAAGCTGTTTCTCAGTCTCTGTGGTTTGACACCCTTACTTGTGCCGCTATACTATCCTTATATTTGCACTCGAAAGGAACTTCAACAAGTTCTGATTGTATTGTGAAACAATGTATCGATATGATGACAAGTGAATTTAAGATGAGCATGGTTGGTGAATTAAACTACTTTCTTGGACTTCAAGTAAAAGAAGAAAAGGATGACATCTTAAGTATTTGGTTTTCCTTGTCAATTATTGTATTTGTGTATCACATACTCAATTTAGTTTTAGACTACATTCTCTGATTATAGTTGCTGCTACTGGGTTTAATCGTTGAAGGATGTGGCTCACTTCACTTCAAAAGGTTTGTTTTCATGTCTATATTTTTGGTGCATCCTGTTTAGTGTTGTTGTCTAGTCAAAATTGCTCGCTGATTCCTAGCTAGTTGGGCAGGCAAATTAAAGGCTACCCACATGGGCTTCCTGATAGCTTTCTATTGATGGTTAGATCTCAGCCCTTAATCTTTTCTGATCTATTTGTAGTACGGCAAGTGTCTTTGGTAGGTGAAAAACAAACTGATGCTTTTGGGGTTAAGATTCTTAGTTAGGGTTCCTTTTTTTGGGGGGTTTAGCATTTATTTTAGGGAAATAGTGCCTTCAAATATTTGAGCTTGCGTCTTCTTCATTTATGGAACCCTAGCAGAATGAGAAGGATTCTTGTTATGATGATAAAGAAGAAAAAGATGATGTTATTACTACTCTTGAAGCTCAAGTTTAAACATTGTTGGAATCTCAAGAAAACTTGATGAATCAAATTCATGTGTTGAAAGCAAATAATGTTATGTATCATGAGGCTAATCGGAAACAACTGCTTGAGTTGAATGACAAGGTTATTCATCTTACCATTGGTATTGAAAACATTGACAAGATGATGAGCCATGGGAAACCTCATAGTGACAAAAGTGGCGTTGGTTACATGGAAAATGGCTCAAGCTCGATGGGTACCAAATCAAGATTTGTGAGAGAATTTCTTCTTGTGGCACCTAAAGTCAATCCAAGCTAAAAGTCTAGATTTATTCTCACATGTTATCACTGTGGTGAATTGGGTCACATTCGTCCTAAGTTTAGGAAACATGCCTTTGGGAAGAATGATTCTTTGAAGAATTAGGTGGATCGATTGGTCAATGAAGTTAGAATTGCTCAACTAGTACAATCATCCAGTATGTAAAGGGTGAGGTGACACACCATGACCCGGGATGTCCACTAGGCCATCCGAATCGAGCTGTTTTGGCCGATACCTAGAAGGTGACGAAGCCATAAGGTTTGATGATATGGAAAAATGTGAATAAATTTAAACCTAAGAGTGCCTAAGAACCAGAGTGCGCTGGTGAAAGGGACTGAACCCACTTCAGATGTGACTTTGGAGCATAAGTAAGTACAGTAGACTGGGTTGAGAATCATACCATCGAAAGAAATCTCCAATACTACGATTTGCCACGAATCCTCGTCGATAAGAAAGCTCAACTAATAAACTTGGAGGGTGAAAACAAAACAAGGATGAGTAGCCTTGGAAATAAAATTTTGATAGAAACCTTCTAAAACGTTATAACCCCTCGCTGCAACACCTGTATAGTTTCCAGAAAATCATACCACGTATCCATATGCAATCAAAAGTATATCAACAGTAATTCCATAAATATACCATGAAACAACATCTCATCAGGGTTTAGTGCAAGCCCAGGATCCGAACCATGGCAACTGTCAAGTGAATCCTTAAGTATTTAAGAAATACTAAAGGATAAATTCCTCAAAGATCGAGGAAGAATTAGAGTAACGTAATGGAAGCGTAAATGTATTAGATTATGAATCTAATCCATCATTGGATGTTTCTTCATTATGAATGAAGAGATAAACAAATATCTCTTTATTATGACTAAAGAGATATTTGGATGGAAACATTAAAGTAATGACTTTAGTGTGTTCCATTATGAATGCAAAATATATTGCCATATAGAAGTTTACAACAATGTTGTTTGGATGGGAAAGTTCATTTATGAACTCTCTATTCGGTTCCAACCAGAAAGTGTATGACACTAATGGGGCGATAGCTCAAGCCAGGGAATCAAGGTCTCATCAAGGTCCGAACTCATATGAGAGACTGAACCACATGATTGAGAATCATGTATAATGGTGACGTCGTTATTCTCAAGGTTGCTTCTATAGATAACATATAGATATCCATTGTCTAGGCCTACTACTCAGCCATTTATGAAATAACTACAGAAGAGGTATCATCACTGATGACCAAGCTGATTGGCTCTAGTGCAAGTGGGAGATTGTTGGAAATGTGCCCTAAAACCAATCATATGATGATACTTTACGGACATTTCACATGTTAAACTAATCTAGTTTAATATCAAGGGCAAAGATTATTGTTTTAAGCCGTCTCATATAAATGTTATATGCTTAAACGATAAGTCCAAGGAATATGTGATTGGGAGAATGCAATCTAAAGAAGTTAGATTCATGAGACCATTCTTTCGTAGACACATCCTAAACGTTCCTGATCATAGGATTGCCAATTGGGCATTGACAGTCCGTTAAGATCAGTACGTGCTGTGTCTTCTCTCAGGGAGAGTGACTAGTCTCGAGTCATTGGTGTGTGTGACATCAAGACAAGTACGTAGGTGCTCAATAGAGAATGAGTTCACTGAACACGATCAACGAAGAGTTCTCATATTCATGTCACATGAGAACTCATGGTTGGGATAATGCAAAGTAGTCCCTTGACCTGAGGCATCACAGCTATCTTGTGGTTAAGTCCTTGATCTTTGATTATGTCAAAGTCACCCCATCCGCGGGTGTCCACGGCATCATTGGGGTTAAGCTACTTAGCCATGGAGGCAAGTGAATGCGCAACATGGGATCTCTAACCTTCAAATCGTTTGAGGGAGAATACTCTATGATATGATTTAGAACCTCTGGCCAGAGTATGAATGAGATTTAGGAAAGCGTTCCAAATCAGATTCAAGGTAATCAGAGTCACCTATAGTGACCTGTACCACTTACCCATATCTCATCAATCAATGTTAGCATATAAGTCCAATCACTTATAGTGACCTATACGACTTACCCATATCTCATTAATCAATGCTAGCACATAAGTTAGAGTCACCTATAGTGACCTATACGACTTACCCATATCTCATCAATCAATGCTAGCACATAAGTCAGAGTCACTTATAGTGATCTGTACGAGTTACCTATATCTCATCAATCAAAGCTAGCACATAAGTCGGAGTCACTTATAGTGACCTGTACGAGTTACCCATATCTCATTAAATGCTAGCACATAAGTCGGAGTCACCTATAGTGACCTATACAACTTACCCATATCTCATCAATCAATGCTAGCACATAAGTCGAAGTCACTTAAATAGCTCATTTATCAATTCTTGCACACGAGTCAGAACCACCTAAAGTGGTCTATACAATAGGCTAGGTGTAAATAAATACGCTCAAGTGCTACGATCACATGAAGGTTGTGCGAAGTATCGCAAGTCACCTATAAGTCGAAACCACCTAATGTGGTCTGTACGATAGCCTAGCACCTACCTTGGATCCAAGGTTAGCGTGTGGTGTGGGAGGTGAATGATCACGTGAAGGCTAGGCCCTGCCTCGGGCGGAGCACTAACACCGAGATGCAGGACAATGAGCTATAAATACATCTCAACACAATCATTCTCACTACCATCAATATACTCACCTGAGGCTTACCTGGCGTCGACAGCATCATTTGGCATAACCACTTTAACGTCCCAACATTCTTAATCGGAATTATACCAAGTGACATGTTGGAAATGTGCCCTAAAACCAATCATATGATGATACTTTACGGACATTTCACATGTTAAACTAATCTAGTTTAATATCAAGGGCAAAGATTATTGTTTGAGCCGTCTCATATAAATGTTATATGCTTAAACGATAAGTCCAAAGGAATATGTGATTGAGAGAATGCGATCTAAAGAAGTTAGATTCATGAGACCATTATTTCGTAGACACATCCTAAACGTTCCTGATCATAGGATTGTCAATTGGGCATTGACAGTCCGTTAAGATCAGTACGTGCTATGTATTCTCTCAGGGAGAGTGACTAGTCTCGAGTCATTGGTGTGTGTGACATCAAGACAAGTACGTAGGTGCTCAATAGAGAATGAGTTCATTGAACACGATCAACGAAGAGTTCTCATATTCATGTCACATGAGAACTCATGGTTGGAATAATGCAAAGTAGTCCTTTGACCTGAGGCATCACGTTTGTCTTGTGGTTAAGTACTTGATCTTTGATTATGTCAAAGTCACTCCATCAGGAGGGTGTCCACGGCATCGTTGGGGTTAAGCCACTTAGCTATGGAGGCAAGTGAATGCGCAACAAGGGATCTCTAACCTTCAAACCGTTTGGGGGAGAATACTCTATGATATGATTAAGAATCTCTAGCCAGAGTATGAATGAGATTTAGAAAAGTCGTTCTAAATCACATTCAAGGTAATCATATAAGCACACGAATCACATTGGATAGTAGACATGAATAAACTATCAAACCAAACAATGTGGTTAAGAGTATTGTATTAGAGAAAGACCGTATTGCATTTGTAATCCTAAACTGAATAGGTTCTCTACCTCTTCTGATTAGCTTGGGTAACCATGATATGCTGCTAGGTGTCACTCTTGGTTTGTGGAAGCCCTAAACGTGTATAAACACTAAAGGGAGAATTGAAAGTAAGTTTCAATTCACAATCGATTTTAAAGAGTTTTAATCGCCCACTGCCTCGCTAAAAGGAACCTAATGGATCATACACCGTGTAAGGTGGAGATTGAAGAAACAATGGAGATGAGTAAGAATAATTAAATGGTTTAATTATTTATGGCAAGGATTAATTAATATGTTAATTAATTAAACGAATAAGTTCGTTAAAGACCTCGGGATAGCTTTGGACCTTAAGGCCCAATGGGCTTCGAACGTCAAACCCATTAACTTAAGTTGTATGACAACTTAATTCACAAAGGCCCAAAAAGCCCAAACAAAACCTTATGGCCGGCCATTTATAGGAGGGTAGTGAACTTGCTTTAATTACAAGTTTGCCACTCCAATGAATAAAGGCATAAATATGACTTTATAGCCAAAATTCATTTAGGGTTTTCTTTTAGGAAATTGGAGAGAACACAATGCTCTCCTTTCTCTCTAAAGAGGCCGGCCCCCTTGGAGGGTGTATCTAGCAATCCCACTACTCCAAGGTCACTCATTTCTTCATCAATCTTACCTTGGTGTGGATACTTAGAGGTTCTCAATTTTGGGAACTTGGAGAACCATATTCTTCCATCCAAATCCATAGATTTTAGATGCAAGGAATGAAGGCCCTCTCTTTGGGTGATTAGCCTTTGCTTATGCAAAGAGGAATCTACAAAGGTATATATTTCTCAACTCACTTTGATTTGAGTTGAGTCTTGGTTCACCAATCTACTAGGCTTTGAATTTCATGGGTAATGTTTTGTTTTTGAATGCATGCAAGCATGTTTCCGCCTTTAATTGTTAATTGCATGCTATATGATCTTGCTCAAATGAACATGTTTTCACAAAATAATCCTTGAAGTGGTATCAGAGCCTAGGTCTAGTAGTTGGTGAATCGTTTTTGATTTTGTGGTTCATAGTTTGTGATTTAAAAGTTGTAATATGTTACAAGCTATATTCTTGTTTCTTTGAATGTAAATTTTGTTAGAAAATTTGCCATCTCAAATGTTGTAGATGTAGTTCATATGAGCATGAATATTGGAGCTAAAATTTGGTGCCATGCTTTTGGGAATTTTCGGCCAAATCCAAAGGGTGGATTTTTGGGTTCTTGTTTGACTTGTTAAAAGTGTTTTCAAGTAACTTTTGGAACCCCTATGTACCCTAGTTTGGTTAGATGTTATTTCCCTAAAGTTTGAATGGTTTTGGGATGTTTTTGGATGAAAAATGTTCATGGAAATTTTTTGGGTTTTTCATGAATGTTCTTCATTGTTCTTGACATTTTTGCCAAGAACAAAAAGTTTTGTGTTTTGATTCAAAGTTTTGATTTATTTCATAAAGTTTATGTTTTATGTTTTTCAAATGTTTAATTGCATTAGATATTTTTTTAAATGGTGGTAGATATTATGGTAGGTGTGAAAGGATTAATTCCCTTTCACACACACCACTTGCACCACTTGATTGCTTTATGTCAAAACTCACAAATCAACACACACATCACTCACACTCCTCTCCAAAACCGGCCACCCTACATTATAGGGTACTTTTGGAGCTTTTATGCAATTACATAAAGTTTTGATACTTTTGTGTATTTGCACTTTGGCCCAAAAGTTTACGTTTTTACGTTTAGGTCCAAAAACGCTAAAGGACAAATTGTTTTGCTCCTTTAATGAAGTTTTTGCATTGTTTAAATTTTGGGTTCTAGTGTAATTACATGAAGTAGTGGACTTTTGTGTTCTTACAAAGTGACCCCAAAAGTTTATGTTTTTGCAATATTGCCCAAAGGTTGTGGTAATTGCATTTTGGCCCAAATTAGGTTGAGAACAAAATTGTTTTGTCTCTTTAAATGAGAATTGGATTTTCATTTCATTTAGCTCCATTTAAATCAATTTTATGGATACAAAAACCAAATGAAAATGTTGCATTCAATTTAATTAGTTAAAGTGTTAATTAATTAAAGGGTGATTATGAACCTAAGCCTATGATAATTGAGCTATGTGAAAGGCCGTTTCAAATTTGTTTGAACCATGGGAATGTGTAGATTAGATTTTGGTTGTAATTTGATTTGATCAAATGTTGTAAAAGAGCATAAGCTCTTCTTTACTTTAAAGTAATTTGATTTATGCAAATGTTGTAATGAGCATAAGCTCACCTTTACTTTGAAGTACTTCTTTCTTGCTTTATTTGATATGCATGAAAATGAAGTAGTTGGGTCCAACGCCCCTAAGACAACACGCCTTAATGTGATTAAACGCGTAACTAAAATCAATCACCATCCCTAGACCGAGATTCAACACTAGGCTCGTGTTGAATCTAAACAAAGGTTCATAGTCATCCTAAGGCCCTAAGGCAACTATATAGTCCATCAAATGAATGCAAACCTTATGTTAGTAGTATCATATACTCTTGCTTTAAAAACCGTTTTATAAGCATAGTGGGAGTATTATATACAACTAAAACAATCAAATGGACCAATAGTTGTAATAGGACCAAAATTGTTTTAATAAAGATTAAAATGAATATTTATATGTGATGAGACCTAAAACCCTCAACCAAACCATTATTAAGTTGACAAGCGTGAGAGTGCTTTGAACACTCTTTCGTGGCCTTCCACCGTGGTAGCTCCAATCGTTTATGACTTGTACACCGCCTTCACCCTATCATGGGGGAGTGCAAAGTGCATGCTTATACATACTTGATGAGGTGAGTGTAGGCAACGAGGATGGCCAACATCATATCATTGTGAGGCTATTCTTGAACCCCTTCATGAACTAAGCATGGTGGGAATGACTTAACTAAGTGCAATGGAGCCAATATCATATCATTGTGAGGTTACATTCTCTAGAGGCCAAATTAGATGGGTACTTGCAAGAGATGCAAATGAGTAAGTGTACTCTCTCATTATTATTAATGCTAGCCAATATCATATCATTGTGAGGTGGGCTTGGTAGTAGTAAGCCTCCCATACCCTACTAAGAGTTTCCTCCAAAACTCTCGAATTCCAATGAGGGATATGGAATTTGCCAAAAATAGTGGGTGGTGCTATTTGATTTAAAGACCTAGATCAAATGGCTTAAAATCAATCAATTTATACTCGTTATGTATTTGTTTACCAATATATTTGCAAACGCTATCCAAAACTTGACAAATAAAAGCCGAAAGCTTTAGTTTCCGGACTTGGTACTACAAAACCATAGATTGTCTTTAATGGCTTGTAAATGTACCTAAGTAGTCTCATCCTCACAATCTTCCTATTGATAATGTATCATTGGAAGAACATGTTAGATAAAGTCTATCATAAAGAGGACAACACTTTTAATGTCATAATTCTTCAATTACAATTTGTTGTATGAAGAAATAAGAGTTGCTTTGAACAACCCTTAATCAATGCAAACATTAGTGCTTGTTTCTTTGTTACATGAACAAGGAACTTTAGAAGAAAGCACAAAGGCATGGACACTTAATGTGCCATGATTCTTCACTTACAAATTGTTGTATGAAGAAATGAGAGTTGCCTTGTACAACTCTTGAAAGTTTGTAATTATGTTTAGAACATAATGGTTGGTTGACAAAAATAGTCCATCAACATGGACTTATGATGATTTTGAATCATTGAGTGTTGAAGTGATAAACCACTTAACGAGACGGAAACTAGGCAAGGACTTCACCTTTATGTCCCTATCCTAATGGGTCACTAAGTTTATTGTAAACTATGTAGTGAACAATAAACACATGCTCTCCAAAATGTTTGATGTGTATAACACAATTGAAATAAGTTTCAAGAGAGATAGTGGGAGTTTAAGGACCATGACTATTGTAGTCGACGGAGAAGTCAAATGAAGAAGATAAAATTAACTCCAAAGGGAACAAACTTTCTTTATCAAAGGATGGACATTGGAAGGGGTATTTGCAAGAAATGTCTTGCAAGTGTCAAGAACACACCTTTCGAAGGTGTTGTAAATTGTTCTTGAAAAGTTCAAAATAGTTGGTTCTTCTACTTGAATGCTTGATTCCATATTAGTAACTATGTTTTACAATCGTTGTAAAAGTGTGACTAATAAGAAGTAGAAGATATATGAGAGAAGAAAAGGTACTTCACATTCGGAACGTGAATAAAATATAGATCTCTGCGAAAGCAGATAGTACTTACTTCCTCATATGAACTACCAAAGAAATTGGAAAAACCAAAGATTGTCTTTACATTCCAATTTTAAGGAACTTAATTCCGTCACTATAGTAGAGATGGATGAATGTTTTGTTTGACAAAACATTGTTCTTTATTAATCAATGATTGGATTATAGTAATCTAATTGATTGTCTCTATAGTAGAGATGATATGGTAGTGTTAACTATTTAGAATACAATGTTGCTTAAAACCCAAAAGGTTGCAAGGTAGTGACTAATCCCAACTGAGTTGTGATACCTCTAAAAACATAAATTACGAGTTGGTCATAGATGGATGTTTTGGATCGTTAGATCCGGATCCAATACCTTCTTATTAAAATTGTATAGAGGTGAAATGTTCAAATCTTTATTCTTTTGGAAAGAAGAAAGAATCACAAAGTTGTTGAGGTTAATTCACTTAGATGTTAGTGGCACTTGTCCACAAACATAATACTACTCATGTTATATGACATTCACCGAAGATCACTCTCGGTTGGACTATAGTTTATTTTGAATAAACACAAGTCCGAATACTTTGCAAAAGTTTTCAAAGAATTCAAGAAATGTAAGTTGATGAGTAAGACGTCGAAAGTATTTACCTCCTTAGATTTGATCCAAGGAAAAGAAACACTTTAGATGAGTCCCCTTGAAAGATATCAAGGAAAGAAGCATCATAAGATAATAAATTTCTCCATTAAGGAGAAGAACGAACTCGAATAAGATTTAGTTCGTTAGATGTTATCTATTACCCATATATAGGATATATACTTCTAAAAACAATATGATTGTCAATTAGAAGATCTTCCAAATTTTTCATGACTCCATAAGATGTAGTTGGAAAGAAAGACAAATCTTAAGCATGTTAAGATTTGGGGTTATGTGCTAATAAGCAATATTTGTTTGATAACAATCTTGTGGGATATCCTTAAATTAACTATTGGATATCGCTTCTATAAACCAATTAACAAATGTTGTTTTGTTGGGTAGTTCATTGTAATCCTACAATGTGATTTGCCTAAAAGCAAATGAACGAGAGATAGAACTCAAAGAATTGGTTCTTTGAGAGACAAGATGATAATCAACAAATATAACAACCTAGTTCCTATACCACAAGCTCCAACGTAGTCAAGAAGGATTTATAAACCGTCTCGGTTGAATGGTTTGAACTTTATGACTATGTCATAGAGTTGCACCTCTTAATTCGAAAGAAATAAGAATGAAAATCCTTATGACTACATTGAGTGTATATATATGATATATACTCAAGGAAATGGTAAAGTACCATTTAACCCGAAATAATGAAACCTTCATAAGCTAATTGGTAGCTTAAGGTAACTACAATCAAAAGGATGGTTGACTTTGAAGAAACCATCTTTGACGTAGTCTTGGTTTCAATTAATTCGAAGATAGCTAGCTACAACGAAATGGTGATTCAATGTTTGGACATAATATGGGTTTCCGAAACCATTATTAAGATAGTCTTGATAATATATGTCTAAAACTATAAATCACAAGACATGTAAGTTGTAGAGATCCATCCATCATGAATCTTAGCAAGCTAGTGGGAGCTATGAGCATCTTATGAGAAAAAGGATCAAATCGTTTGATTTCTCATAAAGATGTAAATGAATCTTTTGTTTACTAGGTTTACAAAAGATTAGTGGGAGTTAATCATGTTCCTAAAATTTAAATATATATGATATATTAATTTTGGAAATGAAAAGAATACTTCTTCGTTAAAGTTATGACTTTAAACATTCTATAACGATAGAATGTATATGGGAGTTAATCATGTTCCTAAAAATTTAATATATATGATATATTAATTTTGGAAATGAAAAGAATACTTCTTCGTTAAAGTTATGACTTTAAAACATTATATGAAGATAGAATGTATGTGGGAGATATAGTCTATATACATGGGATGGAAATCTATAATGATATATTTCATGATATAATTGGATTATATCAATCCCTAATAATAGATAATAGATGCTAGGAAGTTTCTCATATGATGATAAACTTCAATTAGAAGGACAACTCTAGTGAGACTAAGAAGTTGCTCTTCTCAAAGAGAACGTACTCTTTGACTCCCAGAGAAATAATGCGTAAATAGAATCCTTTATGCGTATGCATAAAGGGGATTTATGTATTTCATATTGTATGAAAAATATTGATATGAGTTGTACCTAGAACGGTACAAGACGATATCAGTGCAAGCCCAGGATCAGAACCATGGCAACTGTCAAGTGAGTCCTTAAGTATTTAAGAAATACTAAAGGATAGATTCCTCAAAGAATGAGGAAGAATTAGAGTAACGTAAAGGAAGCGTAAATGTATTAGATTATGAATCTAATCCATCATTGGATGTTTCTTCATTATGAATGAAGAGATAATCAGATATCTCTTTATTATGACTAAAGAGATATTTAGATGGAAACATTAAAAGTAATGACTTTAGTGTGTTCCATTATGAATGCAAAATATATTGCCATATAGAAGCTTACAACAATGTTGTTTGGATGGGAAAGTTCATTTATGAACTCTCTATTCGGTTCCAACCAGAAAGTGTATCTAGTGTACTGACATTATGACACTAATGGGGCGATAGCTCAAGCTAGGGAATCAAGGTCTCATCAAGATCCGAACTCAAATGAGAGACTGAACCACATGATTGAGAATCATGTATAATGGTGACGTCGTTATTCTCAAGGTTGCTTCTATGGATAACATATAGATATCCATTGTCTAGCCCTACTATTTAGCCATTTATGAAATGACTACATAAGAGGTATCATCACTGATGACTAAGCTGATTGGCTTTAGTGCAAGTGGGAGATTGTTGGAAATGTGCCCTAAAACCAATCATATGATGATACTTTACGGACATTTCACATGTTAAACTAATCTAGTTTAATATCAAGGGCAAAGATTATTGTTTGAGCCGTCTCATATAAATGTTATATGCTTAAACGATAAGTCCAAAGGAATATGTGATTGAGATAATGCGATCTAAAGAAGTTAGATTCATGAGACCATTCTTTCTTAGACACATCCTAAACGTTCCTGATCATAGGATTGCCAATTGGGCATTGACAGTCCATTAAGATCAGTACGTGCTGTGTATTCTCTCAGGGAGAGTGACTAGTCTCGAGTCATTGGTGTGTGTGACATCAAGACAAGTACGTAGGTGCTCAATAGAGAATGAGTTCATTGAACACGATCAACGAAGAGTTCTCATATTCATGTCACATGAGAACTCATGGTTGGGATAATGCAAAGTAGTCCTTTGACCTGAGGCATCACGTTTGTCTTGTGGTTAAGTACTTGATCTTTGATTATGTCAAAGTCACTCCATCAGGAGGGTGTCCACGGCATCGTTAGGGTTAAGCCACTTAGCTATGGAGGCAAGTGAATGCGCAACAAGGGATCTCTAACCTTCAAACCGTTTGGGGGAGAATACTCTATGATATGATTAAGAATCTCTGGCCAGAGTATGAATGAGATTTAGAAAAGTCGTTCTAAATCACATTCAAGGTAATCATATAAGCACACGAATCACATTGGATAGTAGACATGAATAAACTATCAAACCAAACAATGTGGTTAAGAGTATTGTATTAGAGAAAGACCGTATTGGATTTGTAATCCTAAACTGAATAGGTTCTCTACCTCTTCTGATTAGCTTGGGTAACCATGATATGCTGCTAGGTGTCACTCTTGGTTTGTGGAAGCCCTAAACGTGTATAAACACTAAAGGGATAATTGAAAGTAAGTTTCATTTCACAATCGATTTTAAAGAGTTTTAATCGCCCACTGCCTCGCTAAAAGGAACCTAATGGATCGTACACCGTGTAAGGTGGAGATTGAAGAAACAATGGAGATGAGTAAGAATAATTAAATGGTTTAATTATTTATGGCAAGGATTAATTAATATGTTAATTAATCAAACGAATAAGTTCGTTAAAGACCTCGGGATAGTTTTGGACCTTAAGGCCCAATGGGCTTCAAACGTCAAGCCCATTGACTTAAGTTGTATGACAACTTAATTCACAAAGGCCGAAAAAGCCCAAACAAAACCCTATGGCCGGCCATTTAGAGGAGGGTAGTGAACTTGCTTTAATTACAAGTTTGCCACTCCAATGAATAAAGGTATAAATATGACTTTATAGCCAAAATTCATTTAGGGTTTTCTTTTAGGAAATTGGAGAGAACACAATGCTCTCCTTTCTCTCTAAAGAGGCCGGCCCCCTTGGAGGGTGTATCTAGCAATCCCACTACTCCAAGGTCACTCATTTGTTCATCAATCTTACCTTGGTGTGGATACTTAGAGGTTCTCAATTTTGGGAACTTGGAGAACCTTATTCTTCCATTCAAATCCATAGATTTTAGATGCAAGGAATGAAGGCCCTCTCTTTGGGTGATTAGCCTTTGCTTATGCAAAGAGGAATCTACAAAGGTATATATTTCTCAACTCACTTTGATTTGAGTTGAGTCTTGGTTCACCAATCTACTAGGCTTTGAATTTCATGGGTAATGTTTTGTTTTTGAATGCATGCAAGCATGTTTCCGCCTTTAATTTTTAATTGCATGCTATATGATGTTGCTCAAATGAACATGTTTTCACAAAATAATCCTTCATGACAGACCAGAATAAAATCAAGGTTAATCTCTACGCTGTTAACCATCATAACTTCTTTCTTTAAAGAAATCGAGTACCATGTTAAATTCGGATTATTTTATGGCTGCATCTAACTGTCTTATTAGATTGCCTACATACCCTCAAACAGGATCAAGCCATTCATAGTTCAACTTAGTACGTCAAAGCATTCATAGTCATTATATGTAGGTAATATGCATATAGATATGCCATAATGCAATCTAACACTCAACCATATCATAGTATCTTAGACTATATAAATATATGTATGACATGGTAAACAAATGCATAAATCAAATTAAAAGCATTTGCAGAATTATCAATCATATATATATATATATACGATAAAAGGAAAAGACCCACTCATCTGAGGTCCGCGCTACGACTCCCTAGCACGAATATCAAGACATCACGAACCATCGTCGCCTAGAACAATTATAAAATCACGTCTCAGAGTTTATAACAATAGAACACATAATTTACATAAAGCACATCCCTACGTAATTCGATCCGGAAGATCCACATTTTAATTCTAGAACAATATCCTAAAGTTTCGGGACGATCCAACGGTCGGATCTTCGCCAATTGCCAAAACCAAGTGACGGTTAACGTTTTATTTTACGAACTTACAAATCAAATTCAAAAAGATATGTGTGTCGGATTCCCAATCCGTAAGTTCTTATAATCCTCAAATATTACGAACAATAACTTGTTAAAGTTTGATGACGATCCAACGGTTGGATCGTCGATTCATATAATGACCTAATCACGTATTGTAGAGAATTTAGGTTCTAACGATCAACATACGTCATACTATTATCAGAACTGAATTCAAGGCATCTAATTTAGCCTAAGAATAGCATCGATGACCCCCTGGCCACGTGCCGCTATGGGTGGCGGTCGGCCACCTTACTCACCGGAAAATTCAACTATTTTTAAAAATTCTCAAAATTCCAGAAATGAAGATCTCAAAGAGTAGAGCAAAGTTTATACCTGCAGCTAAGTCCAATTTGGCCTAGAAAGGCTCCAATTTCACTCAAACTAGTCGGAAACCCTAGAAATAGGTGTGTTCGATTAGCCTTCTCCGGTGCTCCGCCGCTCCTACAATTGTTTGGGGTTTGTTCTTGGCACCCCAAGGAGTGATTTGGAAGTGATGGTGGTGGTTGGGACCTTCGGATTCGATGGATCGCCGCCAAGAACTCTTGGTCCCTCCGGTGATGTTCTTCAAGAATTTGGACCTAAAATCCTTTGATCTTGGGCGGAAATGGTAGATGGTAGGTCGTTGAGTTTGGTTACATGTAATGGATGGGTGAAATCACTTGAAAATAGTGGAAGTGGCCGGAATTTGGCCGGGTTGAAAACCGGGTCGTCGAAGGTGTATGGGTCGACGCGAAAGGCTGGAGCCTTTCTATCTCTCCTCCCCTGGTTGGCTGTCACTCTCCCCTCCCTTCTGATTGGTCCATCTTTCCATTCTTTGATTCGTCCCCTGTTTCTTTCTCTCTCTCCCGCAGCTCCCCCTCATTTCTTTTTTCCTTCACTAAACTTAAAAACTGATTGGGAGTTCAATTTAATCAAAACTAAACTTAAAATAATGAATTTCAAACGTTCGTAACTGTACCGATATACTCTGGACTCGCAAACGACTTTCACCTATGTGTTCGTACCAACGAGTACTACTTAAATACGCTAAAAGAATAAGTCATACGTTTCTTTAACGATGGTCAACAGAAGTCCAAGTCCTTGCCTCTAGGGCATTTTCGTCAATTCCCTCGATTAAAATAAAAAAAAAGTAAAGTTAGGGACAAGTTGTCCCATGAGGACTCACTCCAAATGAGTTCAGAAAGTATCCAATAGGTGCCTTGTTGTTCTAAATGCTGTATCTGCTACCAAACCAAATGTGTGGTATATTGATAGTGGGTGCTCTTGTCACATGACTGGAGACAAAGAGGCTTTCTCATCTCTTGCTCTTTTTATTGGTGGGGGTTGTTATGTTTGGTAGTAGGGACAAGTCTCAAATTACAGGAAAATGTGATGTTAAGATCCCTGGATTACCTAAGCTTGAAAATGTTTGCTATGTTGATGGGTTAAAGTCAAATCTCATTAGCATTAGCCAGTTGTGTGATGATGTGGTTGATGAAATGTACTTTTAAAAAAAAAGGGTTGTCGGATTGTGGATGAACATGGAAAGAACTTGCTTGTTCTCCCGAGATCTGGAGACAATTACTACATTCTTAATGTCTCTAAAGTTTCTGAATACTCTAAGTGCAACCAAGCTATTGATGAAGCTAGTGTATTATGGCATAAAAGACTTGGGCATGTGAACTTCAAAGACCACAAGAAACTATCCAAACATGAGGTTGTGAGAGGGCTACCATCTTTTTTTGTTTCTGACTCATATGTTTGTGGATCGTATCAATTAGGAAAGTAATCTCGCGTGGCTCACAAGAAAGTGATTGACATTGGAACAACTAAGCCTCTTCAATTGATTCATATAGATCTCGTTGGTCCAATTCAAACTTTATCTCTTGGTGGCAAAAAGTACTTCTTGGTAATTGTGGATGACTACTCTAGATGCACTTCGGTATGCTTTTTAAGGGAAAATTTTGATACCTTTCAATAGTTCCTCACTGTGTATAGAGTAATGTTGAATGAATCTCTGTCTAGCCATCCTGTTCTAGTTAGAATCAGAACTGATCATGGAACCGAATTTGAGAATGCTTATGATTGTTGTTTATCAAATGGTGTCAAGGATGAATTTTATGCTCCAATCACCCCTCAACAAAATGGTGTAGTGGAAAGAAAAAAAAATCATGTTTTGATAGAGATGACTAAGGTTCTACTTTATAGCAAAAACATGGCAAAACACTTTTGGGCCGAGGCCATGAACATTGCTTGCTACATCTCAAATCGAATGTTTCTCAAAATTGGCACTAATGTGACACCTTATGAACTCTAGAGGGGTAAGAAACCAATGGTAAAGTATTTCAAAGTCTTTGGGAGTGTGTTGCTACATTTTATGTGATCGAGAACATCTAGTAAAGTTTGATACTAAGATTGATGAAGGAATCTTCTTGGGGTACTCCAACACAAGTCAAGCTTATAAAGTTTACAATCTGAGAACAAAAACCATCATGGAGTGCATAAATGTCAAGATTGATGACACTGATGTTCCCTTCTTTGGTAGCTGGAAATGATGATGTGTTATTTCCCTCTAAGGATAATAGTGATGCTTCTGTTGAGTCAAATGTCGTGTCAAAAAGTGACAATGAGAGTGAATCAAGCATTGACCAAGATTCTCGTGTTCTATTCAATGATAAACTGAAGTGGGCCAGAGGTCATCGTGATGAACAAATTGTGGGTCCGATTGATATAGGCTTTAGAACTCAAAGACAAATAGCTGATGAAGTTGCAAATATTTGTTATATCTCCCAGATTGAGCACAAGAATATTAAAGATGCTTTAACTGATTAAGAATGGATCTTGGCTATGCAAGAAGAGCTGAATCAGTTTGAGAGGAATGAAGTCTGGTCCCTTATTGATCATCTATCAAACACTAATGTTATTGGTAGAAAATGAATTTACAAGAACGAGTCAGATGAGTCAGGAAATGTGATAAAAAATAAGGCCAGGCTTGTGGCTCAAAGATACTCTCAACTCGAAGATGTTGATTTTGATGAAACATTAGCTCCTGTTGCTCGTCTTGAATCTTTCAGACTTCTTTGTGCTATTGCATGCCATTAAAGTTCAAGATATTTCAAATGGATGTCAAAACCGCATTCCATAACAGATATCTTAATGAGGAAGTTTACGTTGGAACAACCTAAAGGCTTTGAAGATCCTCATAATCCTAATGGTGTATACAAGCTGAGGAAGGCTTTTAATGGTCTCAAGCAAGCTCCATGTGCTTGGTATGACATGTTATCTTCTCATCTTCTTACTCATGGTTACATACATGGCTTAGTTGACAATACACTGTTTGTAAATAAGGTAAAGTCTTATGTTGTGATTGCTCAAGTGTATGCAGATGATATTGTCGTTAGCTCCACCTCTGATTCTCTTGTGAAGCAGTTTATTGATATGATGACCAGTGAGTTCGAAATGAGCCTTGTTGGAGAACTAGACAATTTTCTTGGACTTCAAGTCAAACAAAAAAAAAGGATGACATTTTCATCTCTCAAGCCAAGTATGCCAATAATTTAGGGAAGAAATTTGATCTTGAATTATCTAAAGCTGCTAGATCGCCAATGAGTACGTGTGCCAAAATTCACAAGGACTTGAGAGGCAAGGATGTTGACCAAACATTGTATAGAAGCATGATTGGAAGCCTACTCTATTTAACTGCAATTGGGGTGTGTGCTCGGTTTCAAAGTTGCCCTAAGGAGTTTCACCTATTGGTAGTTAAGAGGATTATCAAATATGTAAGTGGAACTACTGATTTTGGGCTACAATATACCTATGACACCAATACCAACTTGGTTGGATATAGTGATTTCGATTGGGATGGGTGCATTGATGTTCGAAAGAGTACTTCTAGGGGAGTTTTCTATGTTGTGAACAATCTGGTAGCTTGGCACAGCAAGAAGAAAAATTGTGGCTCCTTGT
The DNA here is from genome assembly GCF_042453785.1 of Malus domestica. Lineage (NCBI taxonomy): Eukaryota > Viridiplantae > Streptophyta > Magnoliopsida > Rosales > Rosaceae > Malus > Malus domestica. The sequence goes on from NC_091673.1 coordinate 28,128,408, forward strand.
CTATAATTGAGGTTGAATATGTTGCTGCTGGAAGTTGTTGCACTCAATTAATATGGATGAAGCAAATGCTCAATGACTATGGTGCCTCTCAATCCACCTTTCTTATTTACTCTATAATCTGGGCCATGTGCCAATTCTCTTATTTTTTTGTCCTCTCCCCAAAATCAAAACAAAAATTCAAATGGGAGAATGTTATAAGATAGGGGCGTCTTCAAATGAAAGGATATACTAGAAAATGGGAAAATCCCCTCATTTTGGCATTCCATGCAATGTAATGTGTAGTGCTTCAAGATCCCCCTCCGTAGGTCATGAATCAAATTCTCTAAAAAATCCATGGTGATTCATCAAAATTTCACCTTTATTCAAATGGCCTTGGTATTTCTCACATTGGTGCCTCACTCAAAGTTCTTCACCAAAGTTAGCTTTTCTTCCAAGGCTTATACCTTACCTTTTGTGAGTCTTGTCATTTGTCCATATTATGTACAAAGTGTTGTTTCTTAAGGTCAATGGATTATTAAAAGTTTGATAACTTTGAAAATGCTTTTGAGATTAAATGCTTGTTTTTATGATTTCAAGATGGCTATCACCAATCCTATACCCTTACCCTGTCACATCACAGTTGCATCATGAGAATTGCATTGCATTGCATATTATTTTGTCAAACACTTGTCTTATCAATATCTCTTGGAAGCATCGATATTCAAACTACTTTTTCTAATCCCTTTCATGAATTGTGCTTTTGCTGGAGTTTATTGGTGCAAAGATTCAATTGTTATATAGATCATTGTTGGAAATATGCCCTGAAAGTCAATCTTTGGAAGAAACCTTTCAGGACAAATGAATCGATGTATGGATGAATCTTATACATCAAATGGCAAAGACACGAATTAGGACTATCTCAATAAACGATATATGTCCTAAATAGTGTATCCATGGACAATGGATCGATTGAAGAAGTAATCTAATGATGTTAGACTACAGAGACCTTCTTCACATAACCATTGTGTCCAAAAGGTTCCTAGTCATTGGATTGTCGGAGGGAAACTGACAATGCTTAGACCGGTACATACTGTGTCCGCTTCAAATGGAAGGATGGAAAGTCTCATCCCATTCGTGTTGTGACACTAAGACAAGTATGTAGGTGCTCTTTAAGAGAATGAGTTCACTGAACACAATCGAACGAGAGTACTTGGATGAAGGTCTACTCACATGTCAAGCAAGTAACTCTAATGGTTGGAATAATGTAAGTAGTCCTTTGACCTGAGGCATCGTCGTTGTCTTGTGGTTAAGTACTTGATCTTTGATTATGTCAAAAGTCACTCTATCAGAATGTCAACTGCATAGTTGGGGTTAAGCCACTTAGTCATGAAGGCAAGTGTATGCGCAACAAGGAATCTCTAATCCTCGATAAGAGAGGAAGAATACTCTAAGATATGATTCGGGAATCTTCGGCCGAAGTATCGAGCATAATAAAGGAAAGCGTTCCTATACGACTCAATTGAATCATATAAGAAGGAATAATCACATTAGGGGTTTGACATAATATATCCATACCCTAGTAATGTGATTGAGAGTATTGTTTTAGAGAAGGATCGAATTACATTGTAATTCCAAATGAATAGGTTCTCCGAACAACTTCTACATTAGCTTGGGTAGCTATGACATATGGTTAGATGTCACTCATAGCTTGTGAGTTTTTCTAGATGATTAAATGTAGTCATCAAAGAAGAAAGGTGAATTAAAATGAAGTTTTAATTCACTAAGTGATTGAATTAAATATAATCAATTGGATTGATGCCAATCACCTCACTGCCTTGCTAATTAGAACCTAAAATGATTGTACACCGATACACTCTTGTAGTGAGTAATTAATGGATGATGGAAATAATTAATTGGATTAATTAAGTGTTGTGATTAATTTAGAAAGTCTAAAGAAATCATAAAAGCGATAAAGCAACGTTCGGGTTTAATTGGGCCCATTGGGCCTAAACCCATTGGGCTTTTATTCAAGCATTGGATGACTTGAAATAAATGAAAGCCCAAAGCCCAAACAACACAAAGAGGGCCGGCCATTTTAGGTGAAAGGGAGAGATATTTGGTCAAGTGGTTGACTAGGTTTCTTTTGTCTATATAAGGAACTTTATAGCACAAAGTTCATTAGGGTTTTTGTGTGTTTAAAACAACAAAGAGGCAAAAGAAATATCTCTCTAAAACACTACAAAGGCCGGCCACCTTAGGGGTGTTTTTACTAACACATTTTTCACCCTTTTGGTTATTCCTCCATCCATCTCACTACACTAGTGGGTGTGGATCTTTAGAGGTTTTCTACTTTGGAAACTTGGAGAGAACCTAGGAGCACTCTTACTAACAAAGTGGAGGAGGCAAGGAGGGAGGCTAGGCTCAAGGACTTCAAGGAGCATAGGGCTTGGAGGTGGTCCATCCTTGGTCTAAAATCAAGATCAAGAGGTTTAGACTAAACCTTCACTTTGTTCTTCTCTAAAATTGTTTTGATGCATTATATATAAACCTATGAACCTTGAAGGGGATTTGCATGACTATAGCTTTGATAATTTGTTATAAATGCTTCCGCTGCTTTCGTTTATTAAAATTTGATTTGTATATGCATGATAGTCATTTTCGAAATCCCTTTATGTGAAAACTCATAATTTTCCCTTCAATCTTTATAATCTTAATGAGATGCTTTCGGTTGTTTGGGTACATTTGTTTATGCTTATGCTCAAATTTGTATATCAGTGGACCTCTTCTTTTTCTGTTAAGTCACTGTCCCTCGTCAGAAACATGAAGTCATGATTTAGGTTTATAAGGGAGTGTGTTTTCATGAAGAGCATCAATTATGGGGGAGTTCAATTTCATTGCATGCATCATTTCTAGGAGAGTTGGGTCACTTACCTGCTCTTTCTTGTTGCTTCAATTTGCTTGGACATGCTCATACGATATATTGCTAATTCCTTATCCGTTGTGCTTTTGTTGTTCTTGCATTGTAATTTGCTCCAAATTTCAAATTGCATATGATATTCGGCCCTGACTTTATCTTACCATGACAAAATGGGGGAGAAACTTTTTAGTTGTGTTTTATACCTTGAAAGTCAGTCACCCATAAAAACTTCACTTGTTTTTGTCAAGATTTGTTGTTTTGCAGGATCCATTCCTTCGTTCATTTATTGAGGGTGGGTGAGTGAAATTAGCTGATTTGGGGTATTTTGCCAAGGAAAGCCAAAGGGAGAGACTGCGAATTCTAGACATTTAGGTTTGGCTTTCATTGTTAACATTGTAAATGTACCACAAGCTCAATCTAGCTTTAGGATGTTCTCTGTTTATGGGTGGTGTCTGCTGTGAAGAAATGTACAAGGATGGGACACATCTCACAGTTGGAAGTATGCCCACAAAGCCACTCATTTGATGTAAAAGCTTTTGGAATACTTATTGTATTAAACTATTAAATGTTTAATGAAGTGCAAAGCTTATTGTTAATCACTATTTATTGTATCATGTGTTGAAGCAATAAGGGAATCCAAGGAAAGTATTTAATCATAGAGAGAAGTGATCTAAGTAAGTTAGATTAACGAGACCTTTCTCTTATGTTCATTCCTAAAACGTTCCTAGCTATAGGATTCCCAATTGGGCATTGACAATCCGCTAAGGTTTGTATGTGTTATGTCAACTCAAGCGTGAGTATGACTAGTCTCAAGTCATTTAGTATTGGACACTAAGACAAACACGTAGGTGCTCGAAAGGGTAATCGAGTACACTGAACAACGATCAAAAGAGAATTCGAACATACATGTCATGTAAGAACTCATTAGTTGAAATATGCAAAGTAGTCCTTTGACCTGAGGCATCATAGATGTCTAATGGTTTGGTCCTTGATCTTTGATCATGTCAAAGGCATTCCATCGAAAGTGTCCACGACATTGTTGGGGTCAAGATATCTAGTCATGTAGGCATATGATGAAGGATGATTTTGTGAAAACATGTTCATTTGAATAACATCTATAGCATGCATTTAACAATTAAAAGGCAGAATCATGCTTGCATGCATTCAAAAACAAAACATTACCCATGAAATTCAAAGCCTAGTAGATTGGTGAACCAAGACTCAACTCAAATCAAAGTGAGTTGAGAAATTTATACCTTTGTAGATTCCTCTTTGCATAAGCAAAGGCTAATCACCCAAAGAGAGGGCCTTCATTCCTTGCTTCTTAGATCCATGGTTTTGGATGCAAGAATATGGTTCTCCAAGTTCCCAAAATTGAGAACCTCTAAGTGTCTACACCAAGGTTAGATTGGAGAAGACATGAGTGACATTGGAGGAGTGGGATTGCTAGCTAATCCCTCTAAGGGGGCCGGCCTCTTTAGAGAGAAAGGAGAGCTTTGTGTTCTCTCCAATTTCCTAAAACAAACCCTTAATGAATTTTAGGCCATAAAGTTCTTTATATAGTCACTTCTTTAAATGACCTAAAGAACCAAAAACCCTAATTCAACACACATGGCCGGCCACATAAGGGATTTGGGCTTTTGGGCCTTTGTGAATCTTTATTCATTAAATTGTCATACAATTTAAGTCAATGGGCTTGACGTTCGAAGCCCATTGGGCCTTAAGGTCCAAAACTATCCCGAGGTCTTTAACGAACTTATTCGTTTGATTAATTAACATATTAATTAATCCTTGCCATAAATAATTAAACCATTTAATTATTCCTACTCATCTCCATTGTTTCTTCAATCTCCACCTTACACGGTGTACGATCCATTAGGTTCCTTTTAGCGAGGCAGTGGGCGATTAAAACTCTTTCAAATCGATTGTGAATTGAAACTTACTTTCAATTCTCCCTTTAGTGTTTATACACGTTTAGGGCTTCCACAAACCAAGAGTGACACCTAGCAGCATATCATGGTTACCCAAGCTAATCAGAAGAGGTGGAGAACCTATTCATTTTAGGATTACAAATGCAATACGGTCTTTCTCTAATACAATACTCTTGACCACATTGTTTGGTTTGATAGTTTATTCATGTCTACAATCCAATGTGATTCGTGTGCTTATATGATTACCTTGAATGTGATTTGGAACGACTTCCTAAATCTCATTCATACTCTGGCCAGAGATTCTTAATCATATCATAGAGTATTCTCCCTCAAACCGGTTTGAAGGTTAGAGATCCCTTGTTCCGCATTCACTTGCCTCCATGGCTAAGTGGCTTAACCCCAACTATGCCGTGGACACCCTCCTTTTGGAGTGACTTTTGACATAATCAAAGATCAAGGACTTAACCACAAGAAGACTATGATGCCTCAGGTCAAAGGACTACTTTGCATTATCCCAACCATGAGTTCTCATGTGACATGAATATGAGAACTCTTCGTTGATCGTGTTCAGTGAACTCATTCTCTATTGAGCACCTACGTACTTGTCTTGATGTCACACACACCAATGACTCGAGATTAGTCACTCTCCCTAAGAGAAGACACAGCACGTACTGATCTTAACGGACTGTCAATGCCCAATTGGCAATCCTATGATCACGAATGTTTAGGATGTGTCTACGAAAGAATGGTCTCATGAATCTAACTTCTTTAGATTGCATTCTCCCAATCACATATTCCTTGGACTTATTGTTTAAGCATATAACATTTATATGAGACGGCTTAAACAATAATCTTTGCCCTTGATATTAAACTAGATTAGTTTAACATGTGAAATGTCCGTAAAGTATCATCATATGATTGGTTTTAGGGAACATTTCCAACAATCTCCCACTTGCACTAGAGCCAATCAGCTTGGTCATCAGTGATGATACCTCTTCTGTAGTCATTTCATAAATGGCTGAATAGTAGGCCTAGACAATGGATATCTATATGTTATCCATAGAAGCAACCTTGAGAATAACGACGTCACCATTATACATGATTCTCAATCATGTGGTTCAGTCTCTCATTTGAGTTCGGATCTTGATGCGACCTTGATTCCCTGGCTTGAGCTGTCGCCCCATTAGTGTCGTAGTGTCGATACACTAGAGACACTTTCTGGTTGGAACCGAATAGAGAGTTCATAAATGAACTTTCCCATCCAAACAACATTGTTGTAAGCTTCTATATGGCAATATATTTTGCATTCATAATGGAACACACTAAAGTCATTACTTTTAATGTTTCCATCCAAGTATCTCTTTAGTCATAATAAAGAGATATCTGATTATCTCTTCATTCATAATAAAGAAACATCCAATGATGGATTAGATTCATAATCTAATACATTTACGCTTCCATTACGTTACTCTAATTCTTCCTCATTCTGTGAGGAATCTATCCTTTAGTATTTCTTAAATACTCAAGGACTCACTTGACAGTTGCCATTGTTCTGATCTTGGGCTTGCACTGATATCGTCTTGTACCTTTCTAGGTACAACTCATATCAATGTTTTTCATACAATATGAAATACATAAATCACCTTTCTGCGTATGCATAAAGGATTCTATATACGCATTATTTCTTTGGGAGTCAAAGGGTACGTTCCCTTTGGGAAGGGAAACTTGGTAGTCTCACTAGAGTCGTCCTTCTAATTGAAGTTTATCATCATATGAGAAACTTTCTAGCATCTCTTGTCTATTATGAGGGACTGATATAATCGAATTATATCTTGAAATATATCATTATAGATTTCTATCCCATGTATTTAGACTATATCTCCCATAAACATTCTATCGTTATAGAATGTTTAAAGTCATAACTTTAACGAAGAAGTATACTTTTCATTTCCAAAATTAATATATCATATATGTGTATATATATATATATATATATATATTTAAATTTAGGAATATGATTAACTCCCACTGATCTTTTGTAAACCTAGTAAACAAAAGATTCATTCACATTTTTATGAGAAATCAAACGATTTGATCTTTCTCTCATAAGACGCTTATAGCTCCCACTAGCTTGCTAAGATCCATGATGGATGGATCTCTACAACTTACATGTCTTGTGATTCATAGTTTTAGACATATATTATCAAGACTATATTAATAATGGTTTCGGAAACCCATATTATGTCCAAACATTTAATCACCATTTAGTTGTAGCTAGCAATCTTCGAATTAATTGAAACCATGACTACGTCAAAGATGGTTTCTTCAAAGTCAACCAATCTCTTTGATTGTAGTCACCTTAAGCTACCAATTAGCTATGAAGGTTTCATCATTTCGTGTCAAATGGTACTTTACCATTTCCTTGAGTATATCTCGTATATACACTCAATGTAGTCATAATGATTTTCATTCTTATTTCTTTCGAATTAAGAGGTGCAACTCTATGACATAGTCATAAAGTTCAAACCATTCAACTGAGACGGTTTATAAATCCTTCTCGACTGCCTTGGAGCTTGTGGTATAGGAACTAGTGAAGGAAAAATTTTATCTTAGCTAAGAACAAGTAAGAACATTTGAATACATATGCAAACTATTAACACTTTAAAGTAGGCATGCATTCAAAAACAATTCATAAAACCCATGACTTTCAAAGCCTAGTATACGGTGAACCAATAAACTCTTTAACAACATTAAAGAGAAGTAAAGATTTAGAGTTTCTTTACCCTTGAAGCTCATCCTTGTTTACACAAGGGATTCACCCAAGTGGAGGGCCTTCAAGTCACCTACAAGCTCCTTGGATATTCCTTGTGATTTTCCTCCTTTTAGTACTCCTTTGCTTCTTTGAGGATTTTAGGATTTGTTCTCCAAAACACCAAAAATTTGATGTCTCTAACTCTCCACACCAAGGATGTATCTTGTGAAGATAATATGGATGACTTAGGGAAGAAGAGATTGCTAGATGTCCCTCCCCTAAGTGGCCGGCCTCTTTAGAGAAAAATGAGAGAAAGTGTTTCACCCAATTTCTTTAAGAAAACCCTAATGAGAAATAAAGCTATAAAGTTCCTTTTATACTTCATTTCAAGTGAGTGGCAAACTTGTAATTAATCCAAGCTTGCCCATTCACCCTAATGGCCGGCCATATTAATGTTATTGGGCTAATTGCCGATTTTGTTTTAGTTGTCAAACAACTTAAACATAATGGGCCTTGTGGACCAAAACGCTTTTGAGACCCGAAGCCCAAAACAAACTTAAAAGCCCAATACGAACCTTTCGTAAAATTAATTAACTAATTAATTAATCTTGACCATTCATCAATTAAACCATTTAATTGCTTATCCATTTCATTTAATTTCCTCACATACATCCTTACTCGGTGTACGATCCATTAGGTTCCAATTAGCGAGGTAGTGGGCGACTGTTACTCTTAACGATCGATTGTGAATTGAAACCACATTTCAATTCTCCCTTAATGATTAGTGTTTGCTAATCATTTAGGGTTTCCACAAACCATGAGTGACACCTAGCAGTATGTCATGGTTACCCAAGCTAAGTAGAAGTGGTTGGAGAACCTATCCAGTTACAACTACAATACAAAACGGTCATTCTCTAATACAATACTCTTAATCACATTGTTTGAGTGATAGTTTGTTTCATATCTACTATCCAATGTGATACTTATCTATATGATTCCCTTGAATATGATTTGGAACAAACTTCCTAAGTCATATTCATATGCTTTGGCCAAAGACTT